>NW_018735914.1:0-17175 GCF_002204515.2 Aedes aegypti
ACAAACACCCATAAACACAAAAAGAGGAATAGTTTTTTCTGTAAGCAGTGATTAAGTAATTTTTTGAAACTTTATCACGTAAAATGCCAAAAAAATAGCATGATTTTACGATGATAATTCAGATAGCTTTTTATATAATCCACTAAGGTATCTCGTATATCTCGATATCGAGTTAAAAACAATAAGTAAAGATTCAATGCTACCCTCGATGTCCATGAACCGCAGTTGCACTGGGTTTTGTGTTCTGTAACTCGATCCCCTAAATTCGGAGGTCCCCTTTGAGAGTTGACTGATGCACTAAACTCATAAATTTTTGAAATTCTTATAAAAACTTTTTCTTATATTTTAGGTTTATTCAATAACATCCGAAGGTTTTTTGAAAAAATCAACAAATGAAATTCTAAAAATTTAATTGAAAAAAATATCCATCTTTCTTTTACTATCTGGCGTTATGTCCCAACTAAGATAATAGCCTGCTTCTCTACAGCTCTTATGAGCTCTTTTACAAGATTATTGACTAAAAGGAAGCTTCCTTCGCAATTGACCATTAGAAAATGCTTGAAATAATGCTATATCTTTTTCGTTAAAAATTCAAGGTACAAACAGAAGTTCGATAATACCCCGAAGATTTTGAAACCGTGGGCCCGTTGACTTCAGTTTGGGAACCTTTAAATGCCTAAGAAATGAACGGACGACCATGGTGCGCGGGCGGGAGTTTCGTTGTGTTGTAATAGGGATAAATTACAGTATAAATCCCGGGGATGATGTTTCTGGGCTGAATGAATGGATGGAGATGGAAAATACTAACAGAGGGCAGATGCAAAAGGTAAATGATAGCTCTTAGCAGCGGATTTGGTGTGTCAACTCGCAAGACAATCTCGCCTGCACACGTACCACAGAGTAAGGAGGTTATCAAACAACAAAGATTTGTTAATGTTCATTGTCCATATCCGGTGCATTTTGGCATACATGACCTGGCTTAGTATGGACCATTGCATTAGTGGTGTTGGCTAGTAGTAGGAAGCAGATTTTCTCGTCGCACAGCCAAGAATGATTGCAGGTAAAATGTACAAGCTTCTGCGAAATGTATGAAATTTTGCTAAAGCGGGTACGGGAACTTTTTTTGAAAACTTATAGTTCGACAAGCTCATGTGCTTATACACAAAACCTTTTTTTTCGAATATCTTGATGAATCGACCTAAACGTTTTTCTTTAACAGATTTTAACTCAAACCCATAACATACATTTCAATTGCAGAAATATGAAGTTAGGAAACCCCAATATAAACTCTAACGAGAAGTTTGTAAATCCAACAACAGAACTGCTAGGAATCTTGCTAAAAGGTTATTACGTTATATAAACGCTCATAATTTAACGAGTAACAGAAGAACACAAAAACCAGTGCGATCCAAGGGAACCCATGAGGTAGCCATGAAAACCAAAACTTTTTACTAGGTTTTCTAACTCGAATATTATTATCGAGTAAGGGAGCGTTGTATTATAAATCTCCATCTTATCGAGAATCATGCACAGATTTTCCTGCGAAATTATGTCGGGCGAGCTATGAGGTAACTCGAAATAAATCCATTAGGAAGGATGGATTCCATCAAAAAATATTTCAAAGGGGTGCCTATAGATATTCCTCCACAAAATTTTTGTTTTATTTTTCCTGTGATTTCCAACGCAAGATATCACGACAAACAATTGTTTTTTTTAGAATTTTTTTTATTTTTTTTTTCCAAACTTCTTTATTGATTTTCTTTTATATATTCTAAAAAAACACTAGAACTATTTAATGATATCCTCCGAAAAATAATTATGAAATAAATTTTACAAGGAATTTAATTTTATGGACTCCAATTATGCTCAAAAGCTAAATAAATTTCTTAAAAACACACTAAAGGCATCAAGCTGAACCAATAATGTATGCAAGATCCTTCGAATTATTTTTTCTTTCCATAATTGGTCTTTGCCAATTATCACATAGGGTGGTTTCTTTATATATTATTTACATTTTTCAAGCATTCCATGTCAAACTCGTTCTCTCTGAATCGAATTTTTCCAGTATACGTTTCAGTTAATTGCTTATTTTGAATGTTATAATCAAGAGTTTTTGTCTGGTTCGTTAATTTTCTTCTACTTATATTATTCGCGAATCATTATTATTTATTTTTCAGATCACGCAATGTCTCTGGAGAGAATATGATTTGACTAATAGGTCATACTCCAATTAAATCTATCTGAGAACCGGGGGTAAAATGCAGGAGGGCCTGGACTTGCGATTCACTGCAGAATAAGTTCCGAGAGACAGAAAAAAGATTATTACACTAGAGCAAGATAAATGTTTATACATGAGAGACCAAATATATATATAGCTGAGTAAAAGTACACTTATACTATCAAATTCTTGTTGACACTCGCATTTTCTCAGAGTATAAACAATAAATAACATTAAGAAATCCTCTACTAAGACTTCTAATCCCACTATAGCGACCCTAGGATAATCTAGTAAAAAAATAACACCAACTTGAGACAAATAAAAATTGTTAGATGAGACTCTTGGAAAACCATTTAGTGTAATCGTTCTGAAACTCTTAGGATTTCTTACTTAAGCCATAGAATTCAACATTGTGAACACTCAAATTCTTTGGGTTTCTCGGTATAAATTCTTCAAATATTTTAGTAAATAAAAACACTAACTACAATTTTAAACATTGTTTATGAGATATTATGGAAACTATTTAAGCATATATTATTTATAGCTTTTAAGATTAATGCTGAAAAGAAAGTATGGTACTTAAGCTTATTATTGGTTTTGTTAAATTTGTTTTTTATTCTGTCCGTAGTTGTACAAGAATCATTTTCAAGAATTCGTGTGAAAATGTTTAGTGAAATTGCTAAGAAAACTCTTGAATAATCAAATAGCAAAATATGAAGAATTACTGGAAATTTCGATTTCGATAGGACGAGTTTGACATGGAATGCTTGAAAAATGTAATAATATATAAAGAAACCACACTAGTGAATGGCAAGACAATTACTGGAAAGAAAAAAAATAATTCGAAGGATCTTTGCATACATTATTGGTCAGCTTGATGCACTTTAGTGTGTTTTAAAGAAAATTGTATCTTAGCTTGAGCATAATGGAGTCATAAATAAATTCCTTGTAAAATTTATTTCATAATATTTTTCGGAGAGAATATCATTAATAGTTCTTAGTTGTTTTTTTAGAATATATAAAAAGAAATCAATAAAAGAGTTTTGGAAAAAAAATTCTAAAAAACAATTGTTGTCGGAATCTTGTTTGAAATCACAGGAAAAATAAAACAAATTTTGGAGGAATATCTATAGGCACCCCTTGAAATATTTGTGATGAATCCATCCTTTCCTGAATGGATTTATTTCGAGGTTACTCATAGCTCTGCCCGACATAATTCGCAGAAAATCTGTGCATGATTCTCGATAAGAATGGAAGTATTTTTCTATAATACAACGCTTCCCCCTTATCGATAATATATCGAGTTAGAAAACCATAGTAAAAGTTGGTTTTCATGGCTACCTCGATGGTCCCCTTGGATCGCACTGGTTTTGTGTTCTTCTGTTACTCGTTACTAATTATTGGAGCGTTATATAACGTAATAACCTTTAGCAGATTCCTAGCAAGTTCTGTTGTGGATTTACAAACTTTCTCGTATAGAGTTTGATATGGGGTTTCACTAACTTCATATTCTGCAATGAAAAATGTATGTTTATGGGTTTGAAGTAAAATCTGTTTAAAGAAAACGTTAGTCGATTCATCAAGCATATTCGAAAAAAAGGTTTTTGTAGTATAGCACATGAGCTTGTCGAACTATAAGTTTTCAAAAAAGTTCCCGTAACCGCTTTAGCAAAATGTCATACATTTCGCAGAAAGCTGTTACATTTTACCCTGCATCATTCTGGCTGTGCGACGAGAATCTGCTTGCCTACCCTACTAGCCAACACCACTAACTGGCAATGGTCATACTAAGCCAGGTCATGGTATGCCAAATGCACCGGGATATGGCTCTTGTGTACCCTCCTACTCTGTGGTACGTGTGCAGGCGAGTTGTCCTTGCGAGTGACGACACCTCGCTGCTAAGAGCATCATTTCACCTTTTCATTGCCCTCTGTATATTTCCATCCATCCATTCATTCACCCAGAAACATCATCCCCCGTATACTGTATTTTCCCATTCAACACAACGACCCCCGCACATGGTCGTCGTCATTCTAGATCAATGTTTCCAAACTGTAAGTCACGGCCCACGGTTTCAAAATCTCGTTATTATCGAACTTCTGTGTACCTTGAATATTTTTACGAAAAAGATTAGCATTTCAGCATTTCATGGTCAATTGGCGAAGGAAGCTTCCTTTGTCAATACTGTAAAAAGAGCTCATAAGAAGCTGAGAAGCAGGCTATATCTTAGTTGGACATAACGCAGATAGTAAAAGAAGATGATAATTTTTTCAATAATTTATAGAAATTCTTGTTGATTTTTCAAAAAACCTTCGGATGTTATTGATAAACCTAAATATATAAGAAAAACCGTATAAGAATTTCAAAAATTTTAGTTAGGTGCATCAGTCAACTCTCAAAGGGACCTTCGATTTAGGGAGGTATCGAGTTACAGAACACAAAACCAGTGCAACTGCGGTTCATGGATTCATCGAGGTAGCCATGAATCTTTACTATTGTTTTCTAACTCGATATCGAGATACGAGATATCCTTATTGGATTTATATTGAAAAAAGTCAATTTGAATTTTCATCGTAAAATCAGCTATTTTTTGGCCATTTTACGGATAAAGTTTCAAAAAATACTTAACACCTTGCTCTACAGAAAAAATATCCTCCTTTTTTGGTTCTTATGGGTCGCGTATACAAAAAGTTTGAGAACCTTCGATTCTAGTAGAGAGGCGAAAGCATCCCCAACCTGGCAACTGATAACCCATGCGAATGTGCGTTCTTCTACGGCTTGAAATGGCATTCGCAGTGCAGCAGTGTACCCCGCGTGGACAAGGACACACTTGATGCCTGAATGGTTGGTGCTTATTGTGCTTCGCAATCGACGATGACGGCGACGATGATGATGATGATGACACCGACCAAATGGATTACAAACCAAAATTGTACCAACAATCATTGAAAATTGGAAACAAATAATGAATAGGGTTTTATTTTTGTTAGAAGTACATTTAGTTGGTGGAAAAAAGCTATAAACACAATTGAACCAAAATAAGTTTTAGTAACAAAGGCCTGTTTTAAATTAATTTCAATCAAAAACATAATTATAACACAATTTGTTATAAATAATCTGAGAGCAATTGCTTATACAAGAGCAGTTTTTTTCATGCAAGGAAAATATCAAATTTTGTTGAAATTTAATTTAAAACAGAATCGATCAAATTTTTGTTTGAATTATGACATATTTTGGTAGATTATTTTGTTATTA
Organism: Aedes aegypti; assembly: GCF_002204515.2. Classification (NCBI taxonomy): domain Eukaryota; kingdom Metazoa; phylum Arthropoda; class Insecta; order Diptera; family Culicidae; genus Aedes; species Aedes aegypti. The sequence goes on from NW_018735914.1 coordinate 5,474, forward strand.
CAACTACCCAATTAGTACCAGCCAAAATTATAACATATTCCCGTTAGAAAAAAAAGTACTAACTGAGTAACAAAATCAGTTCCGATTCTCTTAAAATCTTCTGATCGGGAATGATGACGACGGTGTCCATGATGTCGATGAGGTGGCACGGAATTTCTCGGGAGCGCTTTTCCCGGTCTCGAAAATGTTTGCTCGCGCTATATTTATGCACAAACAGGTGTGCGCAAGTGAATTCTATGAAATCGCGTCTCTGGATGGACTGGACTGGGAGGTAAAAAGTACCGCCGAATGACATGGACCGAGAACGCGATTACTGCTTCTGATGATCATGCTGATGATGATGATAACGCTGCAGCCCCAGCAATGGCAGGTCATGTTTGCAGATACAACAAGGTCAGATCACAACATTCGAGCCATCAATAGAACGGGTCTTCTCGGCGATATTTTCCCAGCTACCACTTGTAACGTATAAGCGTAACATGTGTTATTGGAACACCTTCACATAACAGTAATCTTGTACCTTACCTTTATACCATGAACCATACCTGACAATAAACATCATTGATTGACTCGTAACTAGCTTACATGGTGTCAGAAGAAACCAAGCTCGTGAAAATATTGAATTTTACCGGAAAAAACCGATAAAATCGCGATGAAATACCCTGGCGAGACAGTTAAGTTACTCATAATTCAGTGCGAATAGAAGATAAGTGTAATAGCGTGAATATTAAAGTTGAATTCCGTCAAACAAAATCGATCTTCATAGCGATCCGATAAAATGGCGTCGTCAGCAGGCTTGAAACCGCCGAAGCCCATAGTGCTGGGGGAAAATATGGCCGCCCAGTGGAAAGAGTTGGGTTCGGCAATATTCGTGGTTCGCGATTGCAACGCAACTTTCGGAAAAACCGAATGAGGTGCAGGCAGCAACATTCATGAGTGCGATAGGGGAAGACTGTGTGCGAATTTTCGATACTTTCTGCTTGCGGCCGGAAGAAGAAAAAGATGTGGAAGTTATAAAAACAAAGTTTGACGAGTATTTTCTACCGAAGTCCTGTATTACTTTCGAACGGTACAACTTCAATCAAATCGTTCAGCAGGAGGACGAACAGTTTGACAGTTTCGTTACTCGGGTTAGAGAACAAGCGAAAAAATGTTCTTTCAGTGTGGCTTCACGATTCACTTGTAAAAGATCGAATCATAATCGGAGTGAGATATACAAGCTTAGTGCCGCAAGCTGTTAACGACGATTTAAACTTTGCAAAAAAACGATCGAGTTGTGTCGTAATTTCGAGGCCACGACACTGCAGTCAAAAGCGTTGGGCCGGCGAAAGCAAAATTGACACAGTGAAAGTAATGAAGAAGAAGATGAATGCTTGCCGGTTTGAAGAAAAGGATGATGTATCCAGTGCAAAAAACTGTGGCGGAAGCATGCAAAACGTTCTTGTCCCGCGTTTGGTAAAACGTGTCGGAAATGTGGTCAGCCAAATCACTTTGCTGTGATGTGCAAATCGAAAAGTGTTGTACATGCCGTACATTATCGGAAGAGGATGATATTGATTCCGATGAAGAATCAGAAGAACTGTTCATTGGGTCAGTGGAAAGTTCAGAAAGTGTGAATGATTGGTTTGAGGTGGTGAAAGTTAACAAGAAGAAGTTTTCGGTGAAGCTTGACACTGGTGCCCATTGTAACGTAGTGCCGTTGTGGTTGGTCAAACAACTGGGACTCAGAGTACACCCCTCTAAAACGAAATGGTTAGTTTCGTTTTCAAATCATCGATTGAAAGTGCTTGGTGAAATAAACCCTGTGTGCAGAATCAAAAATAAGAACAGCAGCATCACATTCAAAGTAGTTGAAGAGTCGGTTGTACCTGTGCTAGGTAAGGCAACCTGTATTGCGCAGCAGTTGATAGCGCGGGTGGATACGGTGCAAGTGTTGGATGATTCGGTGTATGATGGTCTTGGCTGTTTGAAGGACTATGTTTACGACATCGATCTCATCGAGGACCCACAGTGGGAAGTGAGGCCGGCACGCCACGTCCCGCATAGCATCAGATCAGCTGTAAAAAAGGAGTTGGATTCCATGGAGCGTCTTGGAGTGGTTGAAAAGATTCATGCACCTACTCCGGTGGTGAACGCAATGGTTCTGGTCAAACGAAATGAGAAGTTACGGATCTGCATCGACCCATCACAGGTAAACCAAAATTTATTAAGACGTCACCATCCCCCGACCACCATAGAAGAGATAGCGACCCGGTTGAAAAATTCGAAATATTTTACAATTCTTGATTGTAAGAAAGGGTTTTGGCAGATCAGGGTTTCAGAAAGGACGAGCAAATTTCTGGCTTTCGGTACTCCCTGGGGAAGATACGTCTGCAAGCGGTTACCTTTTGGACTTGCCTCAGCTCCAGAGGTCTTTCAAAAAGTTATGCACGACACGCTAGAGGGAATTGAAGGAGTAGAGTTTTCCATGGATGACATCCTGATCCATGCTGACAGCTCTGATAAGTTGAACAAGATTACGGACAAAGTTGTTAAAAGACTGCATTCAGCTGGGCTCAAATTAAATAGAGATAAATGCTTGTTCAATCAGACTAGTGTAAAGTTTTTGGGGCATATTGTCACTGATGGCGGTTTGAAGGCAGATCCCGACAAACTGGAGGCCGTTATTAAACTTAAGACACCATCAAATAGGTCTGAGCTCCAAAGAGCATTAGGGATGATAACGTACATGGGGAAATTCGTACCTAATTTGTCAGACGTGACAGCCCCATTGAGAAGTCTGTTGGCAAAGGATGTGGCTTGGGAGTGGGGTTATGAGCAAGACAAATCATTTCAGAAAATAAAAGCTCTTATGCAATCTCCCCCAATACTGAAGTATTATGATTTAAATGCGCCTGTAACGCTATCAGTGGATGCAAGCTCACACGCACTTGGGGCCGTTTTGCTACAACAGGGTCGCCCAGTAGCGTACGCATCCAGAGCGTTAACTTCTTCGGAGATGAATTATCCCCAAATTGAAAAAGAAGCTACCGCAATACGGTATGCTTGCTCGAAGTTTCACCAATACATATATGGTAAAAGGCTAACAATTGAAACAGACCACAAACCATTAGAGTCAATTTTTCGTAAGCCACTTGATCGAGCTCCCCCACGTCTCCGTAGAATCAGATTAGAGGTTGCCCAATATAACCCAACAGTTGTGTACGTAAAAGGAGCTAACATTCCTATCCCTGATATCTTAAGCCGCGATGTTGCCAATACTGCAATAGCTGAGGATGACGAGCAGTTAGAAGTTCATATTGTATTACAGATGACCAAAAGCGCAAGCGCGGAGTTGAAGCAGCACACCGATAAGGATTACGAAATGCAGTCTCTGAAGTCCGTAATATTGCAAGGTTGGCCAGAAACTATAAATCAGTTGATTCCCGAACTTCATAAATACTGGAATTTTCGAGACGAGATGGCAGTTTACGATGGACTAATTTTCAAGTCAAACCAAGTACTGATTCCGCAACCGTTGAGGAAGGCTATGTTGGTGAAGATACATAGTGGTCATGCGGGAATTCAAAGTTGTATTCGAAGGGCCAAGCAGGTGTTGTTCTGGATAGGCATGGGTAACGACATTCAGGAAATGGTGGAAACTTGCTCAATTTGTCAGCGTCATCAACGGAGTAATACAAAAAGCACTATCATTCTGAAGAACATTCCTGGACTTCCATTTGAAAGGGTTGCGTCCGACCTGTTCCATTTTAAGGGGAAAGAGTACCTCCTTATCGTCGACAGTTATTCTGGCTATTTCGACATAAAGCAGCTATCCGAAACAACGTCTAAGCGAATCCGGAGGAGATGAGACATTATGCAGAACTATTTGATAGTGAGAAAAGAATATGATCACGAAACTACTCCTACATCTAAACCAACTCCTAACCACTAACCAGATGCTTATTTTCCGTTTCACACCCTAATTAGTTTCAGAATGATGCGCTTCAAAGTGACAAGAACCACTAAATTTTTTATTATTATTTTATTTTAGCTTACCTTTTTTTTTCTCCCAGTAATGTCAGAACAATAGAGTGGTAGAAAAACGAGCCATGGCTCGGAAAGTCTCGTAAGTCACGATAATAAACTTTCAGGTAATGATATTGCATCTTCGAATCATATAACGGCAAAAAACTACGTTTGGCACACGTGATGACTTCCCGAATCAAAGAAGAGATCGAAGAGAACCTGAACGCAATAAAGGGACACAGTGTAAAAACTGAACGTATAGTCGAGAATTACGAAAAAACTCGTACGCTTTTATCTTTTTTTCTATAGAATTACTCCATAGATCCTTCTGTAAACTAACTAAATTTTTATTTTACCACTCTTTGTGTTCAGTTAGATTTATCGCTGATACAAACGACGAAAGTAAGACGACCAGTTTGGGATCGTGGTGGTATACTGATTTCTTGTGATCTACTTTTACTTCACAGAACTCTGCGGACTACGGCTTAGTTTTCAGATTTATTTCTATATAGTGTGTGAACGTGCCGCATCAGGTCCAATTAGTTGATAGCTAGCCCCTACCACAGAGGAGAAAAAGTGTCGCATGTCACACATAATACACATAGAATAGAGAGCCTCACAAGAGAAAGTCTATTTAGCGTCAACAGAAACGAGTCTCGAAGTTGAATTAGGAGCCGCCACTCAATCTGGTATTACGGGATCACTCAAAATATTAGAAAAAATTAGTGGATCGAGAACTGAGGTTCCTAAAACTACGCATAAAAAAGCGCTTGACGGCATTTTTTGAGATTTTTATGTTTTTTTTCATTTTCAAATGTTGGTAAATAATAACTCATCGGTGTATTTATATCCTAATATGAACCGTTATGATATTGCAGAATTGGACCCTAAAATTTCTCTATTTCTCTGTATGTGCATCTTTTATATGCACAGGCAAATACGTAGCTGCTGAAGTCAAAAAATAAGTGCATAAAACGGTGTTAGACACATTTTAAATGACAAAAAGTATTCACTTAATTTCATACATTTAGGTGGATGTTAACTATTTTTCCCCAAGTTACGCACATTTATATTGCCCTCTGAAAGCTTATGGTTCAACCTTGATATCGGAGCATGAGATGAAAAAAAAATCGGATAGGTATCGAAGTTTTAATACTGTTGCAACTAATTAGTTTACTACCCTGAATCAGATAAGTCATCAAAGATTCTAATTGATCTCGGATTTGTGTGAAGCTCTTCATTCATTTGTAGAAGAAAGCAATTCTTCATCATTTTAAAAAAGACTGCGCTCATGCCATCCCGGTCTGCTGCACTCATCATTCGAATATTCGCATAGCTGGCATGAAACCAAGAAATCCATTAATCTCGTGCATATACATAGAGAGACTGTTTAAAGTCTATTGCAGAATATTTGATGATCATCGACTTATAGTTAGTTTATGGCCGTCAATATCTTTGAATAATATCAATTATATTTTCATAACTTAATTCGTGTATCTAATGAAGATACGTCTAACATCTTCATCAAACAGTTTATTTAACCAATATATTTCATCAAACTGAATTAACATTCTAGTGTTGGAGGGATTTTAACCTCCAAATTGACAGATAATTGATCAAAACTCGGTCCAATATAAAAAAATCCGTGCTTCTCAGTATTGATTAGTACATTTCTTAAAAAAAACTTTTTTATCAATAAAAAGTTACCTAATATGTAAATACACTCCCGTCTGATATACATAAATGAAACATATGCGCTAAATGAACGATATTATGGCGATTCGTAATCATATTTCATCGATCTGAGGCACGCATAAAACTTATCTCGTTAAACAGTCGCGACTCAATGATCTAACATGCAATAGTTTTTTCTGAAACTGAACCAATTGTGAAGCCTAAGATCATGTGTAAGATAGGTCACAGAATACGCTTTAATATCAGCTGTCCATTCAACAACATAAAAATCAATACCATACTGTAGTTTTTAATCCAAAAATGTATGTATGGCGGTACGGCGCCGTCTTTTCTTGCGGGTTGTTGATTTGACGGTTCGTAAACCTTCATATCTTGTTCGTCTTTGTTATAATCCACCTCTACAAATTATCGAACCAACGTGTTTGGCAGCTAGGGGACCCAACTATGATATTTTTTTCACATCATCGTTTTTCTGCACTTCCGGCGTTCTTATTATAAAGTTCAGCGGGGCAGTTACAGTATCATGAAAATGCAGAGATCCTGGCCGATTACTATTGTTGTTCATGAAGTAAACAGTAACATATTACAATTCGGACTGGGTTCTACCAGAATTATTCTGATATGGTTCCTGCATGACGGAACGACTGCTGATGGTTTTTTTTAAATTGCATTCGCACCAATTGCTTTTCACTTGTTTGGTCAATTAAAAGTTTGGATACATGCTTGTTTCAAACAAGACGGAGGCACCGTCCACAAATTACGTAACGCCACTAGAGAAGGAGGAAGTTGGCGTCTGCATTCGCTCAAACAAAAAATTCTCGAAATCTCTAGCGTATAAAAAGCGTGTAGGAGGGGAGAAGGTGAGAAGTGTTTCAAGTAGAATATCGGCGTTAGTTAAACGATTGGAAAGACGCTGCCTAAGCAAAATCACAAGTTAAGCTTCGGGGGTCTGGCCCGATTACCGGGCTGACCAAGTATTCGGTAACCTGAACAATGTACGATTATTCTGGCACTGGTTATGACGCCAGTATCACCCCCATACTCCTGACTAGAGTCGAGTTTAGAGAACTGGCCTCTGGTGATGAGTACAAGGTTGTGTTTCCAATGGCTAACTCGTGGTTAGACCTTGGATCAGCCGTGTGGTCATAAGGGGTAGCGTGGTTTTGTTGTTCTGTAACTCGATACCGATTGCCCTACTCCATCTAACTCCGAGTACTTGGTCCTTCAATATCGAGCTAAGGGGGAGAGGAACATTGAACTGTACCTTAAAGTAAGTTGTGAACAAAAGGTCTATGAAATGTCGCTTATTCGGACGTTTAATTTCTTGCATGATTACTCAGCAAAGAGTAAGTCAATCCGTCATCCCAGGTTTGCATACGCTCTCTTCACTCAACCAGATCACTTTAATATCCACACCTCGAAAACGCAACGGCACTACATCACCTCTGGGCACCGTAAGTTCGATGAGTCGTAGTATGGTGTTCGATAGCTCACACAATTCCTGGAGGTTGTGTATGTACATACAGTGCGACAATTTTACTTGTAGGTCGAAGTAGTGAGCCGAGATTCTGACTCGTCACGAAAGGTGTCACGTAGATGAGACGACTGAGTGTCTCTAATCATTGAATGGACACTAAACTAGATTACCAATTAGCGCGGTATAATTAGAAAAGATAAAGCGTATTTTAGTACAGTTATGACTCTAAATAGTGGCTCAATGAAGTTCGTTATGATAAGACAAATGTCTGGAATGCACTTAATAATAACTCTGAAAAATGCTTATTGCTAAGAATCAGTAGAGTAACTGTCAGCCAACCAAAATCATTTAAAATTATGAGTAAGAACAATACTAAATAAAGTCCTCACAAATAAACGTAAGCTAACCTTTGCTAGACGTGAACTGAGTATGAATGATAATACAGTGTATCAGAAATACTGTATGAGTCGCATTAGTTAGTTACTTTTTCCAAAACATCCTAGAGAAAATTAATATTAAGTCAGAGCACAAAATACATTCTGACAAAGAACTTGTTATACGCATATGTTATCTGCACAAGAACGTATCTTGACTGTCGTGAAACAGAGCACAACAACACTATAGCAGATCTAGCTGATTACAGAGAAGGAATCTGCCTTTGAATATTGATCGATTGTGCTAGGTGCTAGAGTAGAATAGTTCTTGACAATTCGCAATACTCTTGAGAAGATCACTATAATTGAAACCGTGCTGAACTTACTAATTCAAGAGGGTCCTGATCCATCTCTCACAACACGCTGTGTCACGATCGGTGTCGTACTGCTCAGTCATAGACAATGCAACACTAACCGCTACGCTGATCTTTGCTCGGACAAACCTCGGCAGATATGGAACACAGCAGAACTCTACAGGATTAACTGTGTCAATTAGCTTTCAAGGGAACTCATATAAGCAACTATCTAACATTCGGTGGACGACTAATCAATCTCTCATCGGTCCTTGGCCATGTGTCTTCACATGTATCTGTGTTTAGACTGGATAGACATTAGTGTCGCTAGAATGATCAAATTCAAGTGAGAAGGCCTAACTTAAGACAGATTGAACTCAAGCTATTAAGAACTCATCACACAACATTCAAGAGGAACAATGTGCACATGGTCGCATATGATTCTACATACATCCATTTTGGGCGGAAACGTATTCGGTAAGGGGACGGATTATAACGACGGGAGCAGAGTGGTATCTAGAATTTCAACAACGTTTAAATTTGTACACTGAATAATGAGATATATCGATCAGAATAGTGATTTATATTTTGACAAATAACCTATTCTTATCGTAACTATTCGTTGTCATCTTGCGATGATGATATATGTATAGCAGTTCATAGTTGCTCACACGCTGCTGTCTCGATACTCTCTCAAAATCATGTGTAGACTTTCAAAGAGAATAAGTATCATAAAACATGGTTAGAGATAAGTTTGACAACTGACTTGTGATTGTATCATTTTTACAGCTCAATGTACGTCGATCAAGACACAATAGATGAAGTGTTAAATTTGGTATATATAAAGACAATTGGATGTTTTCAGATCGCTGGATTAATGATCAGGAAAAGGTCACAGATCTTGAGAACTTTCACTTATACCGGGTAATATTTAAGTGTATTTGATAACTAATTGTTTTGCTTCTTTGAGGTAGTGTTTCGCACACACAGATGAGAAATATGTTGCAACTATAATATGTAAGAATACCACATGGAGTATAAGTGTTCGCTTGCATGTTGTAAGTCTAGTATACGAGTCACTCAATGATGTTTATGTCAGGTATGGGTCTCGATTGGAATTAAGTAAACGTGTAGCAAGATTGAGTCACAGCTTCCTGTCTGATGGATAAGTAATCGAATTGTATATGAACTTATCCAATATTTTATACATGGCGAGCTCATATTGCAGAACGCTTGAAAGCTACATAGTTCACAAAATTATCATACTGCCAAGCTTTCTTAATATAACTTATTCTGAATATGTCATCGAGAACACTCTAGTTGTTAAGTACTACATAGTAAACGAACCCAGTATGCCTGTATGACTCTATGACACTATGGTTGTCATTCTGATAGGTCATTGTGTGCTGGGACTTGATGTTGTCACTTGCCGAGACAGAAACGGATTATGTAGCTACCGATGTCATGGCGGTATGTATGTCCGCAAAGCTGGTGATAATCAACATTGTTTCGATTATTCGGATCTAGGAATGCGTCACGTTGCCGAAGATATTCATTGTGTCAGTGTATGCTTGTCCATACACACTCGCTTTATCTCACAACACTGTAGCACACTATGCAGTCTTCGTCAGTAATCTGCCTGCATAACTGTAGATGAGGCAATGTCTCTCTTCCATACAAACTAGTTCTCAGACATCGCCAATCGTGATAACACGAATGGATACATAGCTTAACACGAAATGGTTAATCTGTCGACAGTGGAATTCAATGATTGCTTCCATGTGTCAGTAGTTTCTTTGGACGAACGCACTCTGATCGCTGAATCGTGACTAGAACTTTCTCACTTCCAGCGAATTTTGGTGGTTCTCTGGCGAAGTGCTTGTCACCTCCAGTACTGACAGTGAGCCTCTCACTATGCTGGGTAGTGCATCGATGCACTCGGTGTGTGCAATAGGCTGCTATGAATGCAGTCAACTGCGCTACTTCGGCTCAGTAAACCGCCTCAGTAGCTTCCTCGCTGTACGTTCCGTTGTGCTTTCAACGGTGTATGGCTGTTGTGACGTAACCAATCGACCATGAGTCTTTCGTTAGGTGATGGTATGCACTACTACGTGGTGTATTCCGCATGTGAATGTAAGGCCAAATGGATATCGTGATATCTGATTGGTCTCGCGCTGCACTTCTTCAGCATTGATTTAGCAACCTGTACATATCGTTCAGCTAATCCGTTCGCCCTGGGAAAATGAGGACTTGACGTTTGATGTTCGAATCCCACTGACGACTGAATTGACGAAACTCAGCCGAGGCGTATTGAGGGCATTGTCCGACTCCAAGACTTGAGGAATACCGTGGATCGAGAACCATTCTTTCAAATGTTTGTGATTCGCTTAGACCAGTGATTTCCAAAGTGGGCAAATTCGCCCCCTGGGGGCGATTTTTCAGGTCCAAGGGGGCGAAAATTTGTAAAACTGAATTTGGGGGGCGAAAATGCTAGAAAGGGGGCGATAATGGGGGCAACTGAAAAACAAAAATGATGCCAAGTTTGTAAAAGACACTCTTATTTTAATTATAGCATGTAGAATTTATTTGACACCTAACTATTTCATCGGTTCTTTATTCTGAACGCGCTCGTTTCTAAAATTATGATAAACAAATTTAACGATTGTAATTGAGATCTTGAATTATTTTGAAAACAGAACCTTGGGCTATGTTGAAATTTATTTCCAAGTCCAAAGTGAAGTTTGATGACTTTTTGTTAGGCGGATCTTTAGAATAAGCAACTTAAGTTTCTATTGTTTTTCACACATTTTGTTAAACTACTCATTTCGATGTTTTGTTGATACACAAACTAAACATTACTTTATAGTACAAATTATTTTATAATTAACTTTATGTGACTTTGGTTAACAAAAATCGGGTTCCAATGATAAAATCAACTGAAAGTCATGTACGTAATCATTCTACTCAAAAATAGGCCTGAGTGACATAAAATTTCATGGATCATAGCTCTAAAAAAATCCAATCGAACGTTATATTTCAGTGAATGGGGAGTTGAAAAAAGTCTGGTTTTACTGATATTTCTTATATTTTGTATATAGATTGTACTGTTTCCAGACAGCGATAATGTTTACCCCAACATTTTGTAAATTGATTTCAACAACTCAAGAATCATTAAAAAAGAAGACAAACAAGCAGATAGTGAGGCAAATATTTTTCGATGATCGCACATTAGATTTGTTGATACAAAGGCAATTGATGCATATGATAGATATAGCATATGACCCTTTTATGGATACATTGGAGAAGGCACCGACCGTGATTGTTTTATATTATTTTTGTTTTATGGCTGTAGCGGTCATGTGACTCAAAGGTAAAGGGAGTCTATAGAAGCAAATGATGGAATAAATAGGTGGATAGGCGTCGCAAACGAGCGACAAGATTGAAATTTAATTAGGTGGTGAAAATTGAGCAAGCCATTTTAAAGTCAGTAAGCATCGAAGCGTCCTGTATCTACCTAGCTTCTCTACTGGAGAAGGGTTGGCGCAAAGCTTTGAGCTTTGCTACCAACACAGGCAAAATACCGGAGGCTTCAATGTGCTTTTATACTGACGGCAATCCGATGACGGCAATCGATGACCGATTTTGGGAATTATCGGTATACTTATATGAGATATTGATCCTAGCCTAGTTAGTTCAAGCTTGTACAAATGTTTAAATTTCATATTAGGGGGGCGATTCCAAAAAATATTGTTCTCAAGGGGGCGAAAGTCAAAAAAAGTTTGGGAAACACTGGCT
>NW_018735915.1:0-35244 GCF_002204515.2 Aedes aegypti
CGCTCTCATCACCATATATGGTTGTCGTCGCAACCGGTAGCGCTTCTGCTGACGTAACCAAACCACGTCCCGTTTCCCGTCCCGTGCGAGACAAAGCAAACTCCCAACCGGCGAACAATTTTCCAGAATATAGTTTCCCAAACTGTGGGTCGTGAGCTAATGTCTGGGGAAACGCGAAAGAAAACCTATTTTTGATTTTTTTTTTTTTTTTGAAAGCTGTGTTTGATAAAACAAAAACTTTGGTTTCAAATGACGAAAAGTCTTGATTTTTTATACACCTATAAATGATGCTAGCAACTCCACCACATGTTTCATCTATTCGATCATTAAGATAAACAAAAAAGTTTTGATCTCTTTTGAGTTTGGATCCAGGTTTCAAATAAGTTTCAGTAATAACTACTTCTTCTTCTTTCTGGCGTTTCGTCCCCACTGGGACAGAGCCTGCTCCTCAGCTTAGTGTTCTTATGAGCACTTTCCCAGTTATTAAGTGAGAGCTTAACTATGCCAATGACCATTTTTGCATGTGTATATCGTGTGGCAGGTACGAAGATAGTCTATGCCCTGGGAAGTCGAGAAAATTTCCAACCCGATGAAAATCCTCGACCGGTGGGATTCGAACCCACGACCCTCAGCTTGGTCATGCTAAATAGCTGCGCGTTTACCGCTACGGCTATCTGGGCCCCTTAATAACTACTATATGTATGTTATTAGCTGTTTGAAAATTAAACAGCTCGTCCTCTTTACCATTCAATTCAAAATATTCTATAATTTTTTTTGGAAGTATTAGATACTTTCGGGAAGCCTGAAGAGTTGCACATCCAAAAAGATTGAGAACCAATGTTCCAGAACGTTCCAAACCTATCTACCGGCATCCGAGTCGAGTCTCGAATTTTTCCGCCACCACCACCTCTCACATTCGTCGACAGTTTCGTAGTCAGTCACGTTGTTATGGAAGCAGAGCATCCTTGCATCCACTACTAGGTGCGAGATGCACATTTTCGGGTGCTCGCTCAGTACGCATGCATCCTGGTGGCGACCGCCATCATCTTGCTCTAGTAGATGCACAAACGCTTCCTTGGGCGAGATGCTTCCGGAGAGTGTGAGCGAGCAAAAATTGAGAGCCACCAGCAGCCATATCCGTATCCGGCGGGAGGCCATTTGGCGCGCGTAACGTCATTGACCTTCCCGGTATAGAGTGGGGCTGTTTGAGAGAAAGTCGTGGCTTAGATTTTATGGCGAAAGTGAAAAAACAACGGATGCACCGGGCGTATGCAGGTATGCATCTGAATAGGGATAAGTAAGTGATTGTTATTATTTATTTGGTTTAGCATCAATTAACTTGATAAAATCTTGCAAACAATATTTCGTTGCTCTAATCAATCTTGTGAGCTTCCTGGGAAAGCTGTGCTCGTCCTATGATCTTCCATAGTTCTAAACGATCAATACTGTCGTTATAGCGCCTTGAAAACATAGAACAGGTGTGACGGAGAAACACAAGGTCACCTGCACAATTGCTCCGGGTAGCGCAGGAAGGCCACAATACTGTACAGGGGCGCCCCGGTACTCTACAGACAGGCTCCGTTTTCCGATTATTATTTTTCATAGGTTTGCTTGAAGACAGTATCGTATGCCTTATTTTTCTCCACCTTCTTCTTCTCGGTATACGTCCTCGTCCTGACAAAGCCTGCTTCTCAGCTTAGTGAGCCCTTCCACAGTTATTAACTGAGAGCTTTCTTTGCAAAAGTTGTTATTTTCGCATTCGTTTATCGTGGTGGCAGGTACGATGATACTCTATGCCCGCCCAGGGATGTCAAAGAAATTTCCGTTACGAAAAGATCCTGGACCGATTAGGAATCGAGCCCAGACACCTTCAGCATGGCTTTGCTTTGTAGCCGCGGACTCTAACCACTCAGCTAAGGAAGGCCCCATCATATGTCTATTTGTCCATGTGTCTATTTCAACCTTATGAACCGCTGGCGATATTAGCCTTGAACGGCATCCTTGTAACATCAGCCTACTACCAATTACTAAACACGCCACTTTCAACGGAAGCGTGAAAGGTGGTGAAAGTTCTGCGAGAGAACCGAAAATCGAAGAAAAATTCCCAGAGAAGCAAATGCCGTCACATTACACCGAAGATGTCCCGGTTGCCTTCGTGGATAGCGTTGGTGGGTGCATTAGGACTCTCGCGAACTACCGGCAGATGGCTGCAGTTTAGCAGTCTGAATAGGAGGACGAAATACGTGTAGTTTTTACCGTTGTAGTATGTTGGCGTCTAGAAGTTGTTCGTCAACCAACCGACGTTGTTCCGCGCTCTCATTGCGATGCAATGTATAAATAAGGGAAAATCGTGTTTTAGTGTTCCCATTCAGATAGAACAATCTGCTGCATGTCTTTTTGGGAGTGTGATTCAAGTGGTGTAATTTATCAAATTTATCTCAGATTAAGTCCAGTCTAATTGGATTACAGGTAGGATTTGAATAAACAAGTGAGCAATTACCAATTGTTGAACCTGGTCCTTTTAATCCAGAAAGTGAATGCATGCGTGATGAACAAAAGCTACTATTATGGTGAAGCCCAGCATCCTAAAAACCGAAAAAATCGATTTAAGACCATCCGTTGTAAAAGGCTTTCGTCATGTTGTGAAATTGGCATTTTCCTCCCAACAAAGCGAAAATCCATTTATTGCGCATTGCACAAGTGAAAGCCAGGAAAATATTTGGTACATGCTAGACAGTAACTAACAGCACATGCATTGCTTTTGCGTTGCACACGGTGTTTGTGTTTCGGGATCGGGAGTCTGGTCTACATCATTAGTAGATGTTGAGGTAGGTCAGTGTGATAAGATAGGATTTCTGATAAGGGTAACGATACATGTTCATCGTTAATTACTGGAGCTTTATCGTGATTGTGATGTATACATCTACTTCTTTGTGACGTTACATCCCAATTGGGATAGAGCCTGCTTCTCAACTTACTGTTCTTATGAGCACTTTCACAGTTATCAACGGAGAGCTTTCTATGCCGAATGACAATTTTTGCATTTGTTTAACGGCATATCGGTCTATTTTGCTCGTGTATATCGCGTGGCAGGAACGCAGAAACGCTATGTCGTGGGATTCGAACCCACGACCCTCAGATTGGTCTTGCTGAATAGTTACGCGTTTACCGCTGCGGCTCTATGGACCCCTATGATACATACATATAAATCGGAATTATCTCATCTACTTATTTTGTTTACATTTGATACAATATAAATCATACATAAAATATTCCTCTGATAAATATTCTATTATCATACAAGCCATGTTTTGATGATATTATGAGAATGTTTCCAAAAGCTGTTTATTTCGTACTAATTTAGGTGCTTTTTATTTTAAACCTCTAACACAGAATATGCAAAAGAATACATTTGAATGTGACTTAGAACTTTGCCAAATAAAGCAAGGTGCAAAAATGTCTCTTCAGGTTTAGCGGCAAAGCTTTTAGGCACATCTGATGTATAATTCAGTGAATTTTGTATTTATTTCAAATTAAGAAAGTTAGAAGCAAAGTGTAAGTGGCGCAAATCTGCTTTTAATACAGACAACTTTGAAGCTTTTACGATATTGCTTTTAATACAAATTGTAAAGTGAAAGCAGCAAATTTTATACACATAACACCATTTCACTTGAACGAGAAAAAAATAGCAAAATGTGCTTCCAGATAACATAAAAATCCATCGAATTGTCACTTACAATCTTTGCTCTTGAGAAATCAATTTATATCCCATAATTTTCATCAGAATCCTCTCAGGATTCCCATCAGAATCTTTTACAGAATTTCATTGGGATCTCCTCAGAATTCTCCATGAAACCCGATCAGGAAAAATACCATGTCTATCACAATCACATAACAAAATGAACCATCTATTTTTGACTTGCTATAATTGATTTATAATGATAGCTATGGAGACCATATAATAATATCACAATAAAATAAACTGCCGATAAGTTATACTTTTTAGTTTTTTACGATATAATATGACCAAAGTGAAGATCACTTGGAAATTTTCAAATTATGGTTTGTTATTCACAATCACCTACTCAATAACTTACTGAGTGTTTTTGCAAGCTAGTGAGTTCGGTGTTTTACGTTGCCGGTGTGATTTTCCTTTGTTTGTTGTTTGTCGATGAAATAGCTCAGTCAAAGATGGTTGAACAATTTGGTGAGCTCGTTTCATGCTTTTGTTTTAAGCGTATAATTTAAATGAAAAACATTTTACATTGAAATGTTGCTTTTATAAATTTTTCAACAAAATGAGAATGGATCGTCACTACAAGAGTCGACAAAGCTATTGTTTAAGTTTAACTCAACAATCAAAAACACATATAGGGAGACTTACGGCTTCGGCACCATTCGACTATAATTGGCAATCAAATTTCAAACGTCAAATACACAGTATTTTTCTATCGAAACACACCAATGAAAATATTCAGATGATACTTTGCTCTGTCAGCTTCCCGCTGACGAGATTTCCGAGACGGACCAAACAATGTTACTAGAGATGTCCCCAATTTAAATGAACAAGCCTCAAAATGCGACTGATTTGGAGCTGCCGAACAGATTCGCCTGCAGCGCTTATGGGAAAGTTGCCAAAGCGTTTCCAGAGAGATTTCAACAAGTCTGTCAATGTGAATCGATAGATGATTGAGCAGCGCATGAATGTAGACAACGTGGTTGGTAAATGGCTGGGCATGGCGTACCATTGGTACCTCGCGTACCTGAAGGAATAAAATAGACCCCTCTGTGCGGTCCTTAGCCTCTTGTCCAGCAACGCCAATCCCTACCTCCTCGCGGTACTGGTCGGGGTACGAGTAACCTTAGGAAAGATCGGGTAACCAACCCCCGGTGGGAACTTTGGTCGTATGCTGACAGGGAAGGGGGGGGGGGGGTTTGCTTCTGCTTTGAGAATCAAAGGCCGGTTCTTCAACTTCAGCATAATAAACGTGCACAGCCCTCACTCCGGAAGCACTGATGATGATGAAGACGCTTTTTACGCGCAGCTTGAACGCGAGTACGACAGCTGCCCAAGCCACGACATTAAAATCATCATAGGAGACCTAAACGCTTAGGTTGGCCAGGAGGTGGAATTCAGACCGACGATTGGAAAGTTCAGCGCCCACCGGCTGACGAACGAAAACGGCCTACGACTAATTGATTTTGCCACCTCCAAGAATAGGGCCATTCGTAGCACCTACTTCCAGCACAGCCTTCCATACCGATACACCTGGAGATCACCACAGCAGACAGAATCGCAAATCGACCACGTTCTGATTAATGGTCGGCACTTCTCCGACATTATCGACGTCAGGACCTATCGTGGCGCTAACATCGACTCTGACCACTATCTGGTGATGGTCAAACTGCGCCCAAAACTCTCTGTCGTTAACAACGTACGGTACCGACGGCCGCCCTGGTATGACCTAGAGCGGCTCATGAGCAATTCTCGCTGAAACCAGGCCGCCATCGGCACCCATCGTTAGAATTCCAATTTTATGTCACTGATCGCTAGTTTTTGATAAAACTTAAGGGTGGTCCTTTCTGTTTTCTCAAATTGGTGGACCCCTCGTACGCCAGCTAGTTGAAAAGTTTGCGAAAAAGCCCATATTTTGATAAATCTTGGGTATTTCTTCACGTGGTATGTCTCATATTTCGCTTGGAACACATAGCAAACTTAGTGGCATCGTATAGAGAAGGGATATAGCTTTCATTTGAAATCGAATTAAATTTGGCGGCCATTTTGAATTTGGCCGCCATCTTGAATTTTGTTAGAAAAATCTTTTTTTCACCATTTGCGCACCGCTAGTTTTGAATTCTGAGATCACCATCAGAAAGCTGAGGAAAAATTGCGTAAGATAGGCTACAGAAACTAGGTGAGCAATGGTATTTACCCTGTCAAATGAGCGATTTTCGAAATCATGTTCTACGATTTTGACGTATATGGCGAGTGTAATCAATACAAAAATCTTTTTTTGTACTACAAAGAAACAAGTTTTCAATCTTTGGTGTTTTTTTTCGATTCGAGTAAAGAATAAGAATATTATTTTAAGTGAAAAAATCTAGCGGCCAACTTGGATTTTGACGCTATCTTGATTTTAAGTAGGACAATGAATTTGTCAGCATGTCGAATTTAGTGGCTACCAATAAAAAAGGTTACGTATAATCTTCTTATTATTATTCTTCATTTTTTGACGTTACGTCCCTACTGGAACCGAGCCTGATACTCAGCATGTCGAATTTAGTGGCTACCAATAAAAAAGGTTACGTATAATCTTCTTATTATTATTCTTCATTTTTTGACGTTACGTCCCTACTGGAACCGAGCCTGATACTCAGCTTTATTAGTTAGTTATAAATCCAGATTATTAGACAGGAATTTTCTTTTATAATGCGATTTCTGACAACAGAATAATTCTACGACATATCTTTGAACTCAGTAATAATGAATAAATAAATTCAATAAATGAAAACCGGCCAAAAACATTGATTGTATTAAACAAACATTTTTTTACCATATGCATTGTTGTTCATTGAGTGAAGTTTATAGATTGAGCAACGGGACATTAGTAAGTCTTGTGGTTATATCTGTAGTTTTAACGTAAAACATTGACAAAACTGCATTGATTTAGAATGGAAATATCACATTTTGAAGCAAGAAAACATCCTTGATTTTCTGAACCATAAAGTATCATGCATGTGAAAAATAGCGAAATTGATAGATAAGAAGCAGGTTTTGTTCTAATGTGGACGTAATGCCAATACGCAAGTGAATTATTTCGAGTTTGTAAAATCTGGCGGCCATCTTGGATTTCGACGCCATCTTGGTTTTTAGCAGTTAAATGATGTTTTACCATCTCAGAGCTCATCATGTTGAACTATGAGGTCTCCGTTAAAAAATAACAATCAGATTCTATTTTTCTTATCTTATCTCAGCTGTTCAACTGATTGTTCATTTCTATCCATGGTTTAGACCAAATAAATGAAAGGAATAATGGTATTTTTCAACTCGAAGATATGCAGAGGAATCATTCAAGTAGCAAATAAACGTCTAAAATCATTGTTTGATCATTTGTTTTTAAAGCTAGTTAAGCTGAGGGGTAGGCTCTGTTCCAGTAGGGGACATAACGTCAGAAAAAGAAGAACAAGAAGAATAAGTAGGATGGTAGCATTGAAATTCAACATGTTGAGTGCTAACAAGGTGAAAACTCATTCTACTACTTAAACCAAGATGGCGTCAAAATCCAAGATGGCCGCCACATTTTTCACTTAAAATAATATTTTTATTCTTTATCGACTCGATAAAACACCAAAGGTTGAAAACTTGTTTCTTTGTAGTACAAAAAAAATTGTTTGTATTGATTGAACTCCGCCATATACGTCAAAGTCGTAGAACATGATTAAGAAAAATCGTTTATTTGACAGGGTAAATACCATTGCTCAACTAGTTTCTGTAGTCTGTCTTACGCCAATTTTTCCTCAGCTTTCTGATGGTGATCTCAGAATTCAAAACTAGCGGTGCGCTAATGGTGAAAAAACGATTTTTTCCAACAAAATTAAGAATGGCGGCCAAATTCAAAATGGCCGCCAAAATTTTTTACGATTTTAAATGAAAGCTATATCCTTCTCTATACGATGCCACTAAGTTTTGCTATGTGTTCCAAGCGAAATATGAGACAAACCACGTGAACAAATACCCAAGATTTATCAAAAAATGGGCTTTGTTCGCAAACTGTTCAGCTAGCTGGCGTATGAGGGGTCCACCAATTTGAGAAAACAGAAAGGACCACCCTTAAGTTTTATCAAAAACTAGCGATCAGTGACATAAAATAATTCTAACGATGGGTGCCGATGGCGGCCTGGTTTCAGCGAGAATTGCTCTCATGCAACCGGATGTCGCAGCGGCAATACGCGCAGCAACTCGAGGCTGCATTACCGGAAGAGGGTCAGCTGGACGAAGCCCCACTTGAGGACCTGTGGGAGAACAGTAAAAGCAGCCATCAAACGAATGCAGCTGAGAGCAACGTTGGGTACGTGGGGATGGGAGTCGACGGAACGATTGGTTCGAAACGAGGAGTGCCAGGAGGTTTGGAGGAGAAGAATGCAGCGCGGCGGGTCATGCTGCAGCAAGGGACCCGGCAGAACGTGGAACGCTATAAACGGAAACGGCAACAGCAGACCCGACTCTTTCGGGAGAAAAAACGCCGCCTGGAGGAAACGGGAGTGCGAGGAACATGGGAACAGCTGTGCCGGTTCTCAAGAAACGCGTAAGTTCTTCAAGCTCAAAGCATCCCGCAACGGCTTCGTGCCGCGAGCCCGAGATGTGCAGGGATAAGGATGGGAGCATTTTGACGGACGAGCGTGAGGTGATCGAAAGGTGGAAGCAGCACTTCGATGAGCACTCTGAATGGCGCTGAGAGCACAGGCAATGAAGACGGGACAACGGGAGGAAAGCCTTCGTCAGTACTGCGGAAGATGGAAAACCAACCAGCCCCCACTTTGAGGGACGTTAAGGATGCCATTTCACCAGCTCAAGAACAATAAAGCTGCTGGTGAGGATGGTATTGGAGCTGAACTCATAAAGATGGGTCCGGAGAGGCTGGCCATTTGTCTGCACCGACTGATAGGCACAATCTGGGAAACAGAACAGCTACCGGAGGAGTGGAAGGAAGGGGTATATGCCCCATTCTACAAGAAAGGCGACAAGTTAGATTGTGAGAACTTTCGAGCGATCACCATTCTAAATGCGGCCTACAAAGTATTATCCCAGATCATCTTCCGTCGTCTGTCACCTGTAGTAAACGAGTTCGTGGGAAGTTATCAAAGCCGGCTTCATTGACGGCCGATCTTTACTGTACGGCAAATCCTCCAAAAATGTCGTGAATATCAGGTCCCAACGCATCACCTTTTCATCGATTCCAAGGCGGCATACGACCGCGTAGAGCAATGGAAAATCATGGACGAGAACAGCTTTCCCGGGAAGCTCACGAGACTGATAAGAGCGACGATGGAAGGTGTGCAAAATTGTGTGGAGGTTTCAGGCGAACATACCAGTTCGTTTGGATCCCATCGGGGACTACGACAAGGTGATAGACTTTCGTGCCTGTTGTTCAATATTGCGCTAGAAGATGTTTATGCGGATAGCTGGACTTAACAGCCGGGGTACGAATTTTTACGAGATCCAGTCAATTTGTTTGCTTTGCGGATGATATGGACTTCGTCGGCCGAACATTCGAAAAAGGTGGCAGACCTGTACACCCACCCGAAAAACCGGGGCAGCAAAAGTTGGACTGGTGGTGAATGCGGCCAAGAAAAGTACATGCTAGCTGGTGGGGCCGAGCGCGACAGGGCACGCCTAGATAGCAGTGTTACGATAGACGGGGATACTTTCGAGGTGGTCGACGAGTTCGTCTACCTTGGATCCTTGCTAACGGCTGACCAATAACGTTAGCCGCGAAATACGGAGGCGCATCATCAGTGGAAGTCGATCCTACTATGGGCCTCCAGAAAGAAGCTGCGATCAAAAAAGATTCACGTCCGCAACCAAAACGCTCATAAGGCCGGTAGTCCTCTAACAGGAATGAACGTGGGACGATGCTCAAGGAGGACCTGCAAGCACTCGGAGTCTTCGAACGTCGGGTGCTTAGGACGATCTTCGGCGGTGTGCAGGAGAACGGTGTGTGGCGGCGAAGGATGAACCACAGCTCGGCCCAACTCTACGGCGAACCAAGTATCCAGAAGGTGGCCAAAGCTGGAAGGATACGATGGGCAGGGCATGTTCCAAGAATGCCGGACCAGCAACCCTGCAAAGATGTGTTCGCTTCGGATCCGGTTGGTACAAGAAGGCGTGGAGCGCAGTGGGCTAGGTGAGCGGATCAAGTGCGTATCGATTTGGCGAGCGTGGAGCAGAACCGAGGATGGAGAGATGCGGCCACGAACCGAGTATTGTGGCGTGAAATTGTTGATTCAGTGTTATCTGTGTAGATGTGAACTAAATAAATGAAATGAATGAATGAATTTAGACAAATAAACACGTAATTTGGCTGCTGATGTCCGAGATAATTACAAAAGAAGCGCGATATCGGCTTAGACTGCCGTGAATACGTTAGTTCCCCTAATTCCTTTTCGCTAATATGTGTCTTTAAAAAACTTTCAACGGTTCGACACCGAAAGTATCGACATTTACATGGTCATAGGTAACTTTTTGAACTGAGATTGCATGAATCCCATCTCTAACCAAGATGAACACAGATCTTGTAACTTTTGAATCCTCCCTACTAGGAAATTCCTAAGAACGTGGTCAGCGTCATTTTTGACTTTATTATGTTTGGAGTTCCCGAAACGGTATGTTGAAAATGGAAAGCTACTCCCTAGCTACATATGTTTGTTGGCTAGTGCAACTTTGATTATTGTGGTCAATCGTAGACTTAATCATTTTGTAAATCGTTTTACCAACTTTTTGTTATGCATTCAGTATTGAACTACTTTTGTCTGTAATTTTTAAGATATTAGAAATAGACACTTTTGGTTTTGATTTTTGATATTTTTTAGGAAAACCATACTAAGGTTTGCTGGTATTTAATTCTTAAACCATGATCTGGTGTTCGTATGCCATGTTTTTCTGCTCTCGCGAATCCACTAGGGATTCTAATCAAAAAATGTCATGCTCCAGATCAGAATTCTCATAGGATTTTCATAATCTTTTCATCAGAATTCTCTCGGGATTTTCATAGTATACTCTAAAAATTTTCATCAGATTTCTCTCGGGATTTTTATCAATATCCTCTTGGAATTCTCATCAAAATCCTCTCATGATTATCATGAGTATACTCTAATGAGAACATCAGAAATCTTCTTGAGATTCTTAATAAGAATTCTCTTGTGATCATCATCAGAATTCTCTCTGGATTCTTCTTAAGCCATAATCTGGTATCCGTATGCCATGTTTTCTACTCGGGAATCCACACAGGATTCTCATCAAAATCTTTTTAAGCTTCAAGTTTCAAAATTTTCATAATCCTTACCGGATTCTCATCAGAATGCTCCCGTAATTTTATGTAGTACACTTTTGGGACTCTCATCAAATCCTGTCTGATTCTCATCAGATATCTCTCGGGGTTCTTATCAATATCCTTTCGGAATTTTCATCAGATCTCATGATTCTCATTAGAATAATCTCTGGATTCTCATGAAAGTTCTCTCGGGATTCTTATTAGAATCCTCCCATGACTCTCATCAGATTTCTCTCGGGAATTTTCATCAGAATCCCCTTGAGAATCTCATCAGAATCCACTCGAGATTCTGATGAGAATCCTCTAGAGCCTCCGATGAGAATCCTCTTAGGATTCTCATGAGATTTCTCTCGGGATTCTCATCCAAAATTCTATCGGAATGCTCATCAGAATCCTCTCGAATTTTTTATCAGAACTCTCTCGAGAATCTCATCAGAATCCTTTCTTGATTCTCATTAGACATACTCTCGGAGTTCTCATCAGAGTTCTCTCAGGATTCTAATCATAATCCCTCCCTGACTCTCATCAGATTTATCTCGGGATTCTCATCGGAATCGTTATCTCATCATTAGAATACTTTCGGGATTCTCATCATTTTTCTCTAGGAATTCTCATATATATATCCTCTTGGAATTCTCAGCAGAATCGTCTCATTATTCTCATCAAAATTCTCTCGGGATTCTTAGCAGAATCCTTTTAGGATTACCATTAAATACCTCTAGGATTCTAATCAAAAACCTCTTAGGGTTATTATTTGATTTTTTACAGATTCAGAAACAGAATCTCCTCAAGATTATCATTAGAATCCGCTTCAGAACTATCATTGGGATGCTGTCAAGATTCACATCAGAATTCTAACCAAAAATCTTAACAAAATCCTGTCATAATTCTCGTCAGAATTGTTTTAGGGCTTTCATCAGAATACTCTCAGGAATCTTATCAAAGTCCTTTTCTAGTTCTTTACAGAATCCTTGAAAATTGCTTGAAATAACCTCATTTTAAAAGAATTCGTAGAAGAAAAATCTAAAAAAAGCCGCTGAAGAAAAATTTAGGTAAAAATCACAGAAAAAATCCTCAAGGAACCACTGGGAAATGTTTACATTAATGTCCGGGTGGGATTTTTGGAGGTTCATTAGGGGTACATTGACTATGATCTGGAAAAACATCATCTTGAATTTGATGCCCAGTGGATATACATTCGATATACAAATATTTCGCACTAGTTTATCTGACATCATTGGTGATTATATTGATTTAAAGGGTGTTATAATACTGATTCATTTCAGAAAACATTTTGGAAATAAGGTACCGTGGGGTAAGGTGGATACAGAAAAATCAATAGTCAACTTCATTGTTATGTACAGCTAACGTGAATAGTTTAACTCAAACTTTTTTCTGTGGATAACAATAAGGGACTATTGTACTTCAAATCGTCATTTATTTCGATTTTTCTGATTGTTTATGTATTGAAATGAGAGACTTAAAAATTTGCGCCAAATGATCCACTTGCCGCACCATGGTGGGGTAAGTGGATCACTATTGAAAAAAAATCTGTTCTCGAAACAAATGTAGTATGATTATGTCTATTAAGAATGATATTACCCTCGCACTTGTTTATTAGTGCTAGTAATGGCACAGTTTCATTACTTTAAAATTAAAAAAGTATCTTTATTTAATCAAAATATAATAAAAAAGTATGTATATATTAGTTCATACTAATTAGAACAAAAAAAACATTGTAATTAGAAAAATTTGGAGAAACTTCATCCATTTATACGCATAAGTTATACAGAAGTATTGTAGGATTATTCCTAACGATATTTTCGAAAAGCACTCTTGGTTTAAAAATGTTAGTTACATTTGAATAACAACTGAAATCCTTCTGTTTTATTTATGAATATATGTGTATCATCTGTCTAGAACAATTTATATGGTCAAAATCATGTACGAGACTATGCTTTCGATTGGAAAATTAGTATATTTTGCTTCTTTTAACAACTCAGCTTAGATAAACCATGAAAAGTTTCGTGTGAATTTTGAAATTATTATTCTTTTTATATTTTTTTTTATACCAGAAAGGTTAAAAAAACTTTTAGGTGGATTAATTTCAAATTTTCTATGGTCAGTTTAACAAATTCAAGCTGGGCAATGGAACAAAATAAAGGAAAACACATGTGCGGGTATTAAAGTTATTAAAATTCTCCAAGCAGTCCTGCCAATAATGATAATTATTCTTGATCCACTTACCCCAACCCACCAAAAAGTAGGGGTAAGTGTACCAATGGTCCAATATATTTGTATTTATTCATAAAAAATGACATATTTTTCATTATGATTCATTCAATTAGAACTGAAATGCTGCACCATGTGTCGAAAAAAATAAATAGAATTGTGATTTTAGATAGAGATACAATGGATGTTTGATTGATGGAAACATTTTCAAATAATTACTTTTTGAAGCTAACAAGTTTGCTTGTGTTAGTGTACGTGTAGTACCAGTTTTGCAATAGTATCAGTGTGGGCGTAAGAAATATAACCTAAAACGAAGCAATGGTGCGAAAACATTCAACATATCCAATGTATTTAGGCTTAATATTGACAAATGATCCACTTACCCCACTGATACACTTCCCCCCACTGTACCTTAATCAAATTGTAAACCTATTTTATTAACTCTAAAATTTGTTTCAAGCGCATGCTCTTAGGCAGAGCCAAATACAAGCTGAAGTCTCGCACGTCTGTTTTTTTTTCGAAATTAAAAATTATTGGACTTATTAAAACGAAACATAGTTTTAACAAAAGTTTTAGAAATTTCTTTGCCAATGTTCTGTATCATGTTTTAACAAACCAGACGCCATATGTCAAAAAATAATTTTAGTTGCAGAACATGAACTTCAATGCACATTTAATTGCATATTGATTATTATTTATTTATTATTAATTTTTTATTACATAGTCCATCTGACAACTTAGTCTACATGAACTTTCAGAAACATTTAGATCTAATAAAAGTTGTTTTGAAATTCTCATAAGAACATCTACGGATACATCAAAACCAAATATAACTGACGACACTATTGAAAACGTTACACATTGCCTCTAATAGGTTTATTTTGCCCATTATCTGTACGATGATATCCCCTGCCACAGAAGGACTTGGCTTCTAAGTGTCCGTGAAGGGATGTTGAAAACTAATCTGCCGTAGTAGTGAGGGGGAGTTAATGGCATTTAGCATGAGTTTTCCAACAAAAGCTGGCTCTCGAAATACACTGCGTCTGTTCGAAGAAGGTTTCCATGCCTAGCAGACGGCAACGTTCTTTGTAGGGTGGTAAATTGTTAGAGTTCGTCCAGAGAAGAAATCTAAGGGCATATCTAATGAGCTTCAATCCGGCTACTCCATACAACAGTATAGGGGCACCATAACGATAGACGCAGATCTCGAGTATTGATCGTACCAGAGTCGTGTATACTGCACGCAAACAGTAAGGATCACGGAATTCGGTAACAATTCGAAATATGAAACCAAGATTTCTTTTGGCTTTAGCAATAATCGCAGAAATAGTGCTCCACAGTTTGACTCGTTCCAACTGAACGCCAGATATTTTTGTAATTCCTAATTATGTTTGTTTCCCTCCTCAGTGAATGATATTATAGAGCATTTAGGAATACCTGCTGTCAGCTTATTTCTCATGCACCAGTCTTTAAAGATGTCCACCATCCTTTGCAGTTCCTTACAAGCAAAAATATTTTAAGGTCATCCGCATAGAGAAGCTTGCAACCCTATGGCAGCACTAGACAAATGTCGTTAAAAAAGATCGAGAGCAGTAACGGTCCACTACCTTGAGGAACTCCAGAACAGGCATAGAAGTAGTCAGAGTCGCTTTACCGACTTGACGAAGAGGACACGACAGCATAGGTAAGATTCCAACCATGATTTAAATCCAGCTGTTGGACCCAGACGTCTAATTTTGGCTAGTAAAATAGGTTTGTGGACAAAAGGTCGAAAGACAAAACGTCGAAAGGACAAAAGGTCGAAAATGATTTGCTTCGTGGAGATTTTTCCTTCTTTGAAAATAGATATTCTACCTTTTGTGCTTCGACCTTTTGTCCTTTCGACCTTTTTTTCTTTCAAACTTCTGTCCTGTCGACCTTTTGTCATAGATTCACAAAGTTACTTCCTCTATAGTTTTGTATGTTCCGTTTGTCACCTTTTTTGAAGGCCGGTAGTTTTTTTTTCAACTTTCTCGGTGAATATCCTGGGATTTTTATACACACAAACACGTCGGAACCCTAGACGAACAAAACAGAGGAAGAATCATTCAAATCCGGTAACCCGTTCGTACCCATTTCGTGTCATACAAACACCATTCCCTTTTGATTTATATAGAAGATTATGCGTAAAATCCGTTTTTGAGCATAATATACTGAAAGCCATAACCTAGAACATAATCATCACAGTCGTATCCCCCGAGCCACTTCAAATCGCACAAAAACAAAGGCGACAGAAAAAATGTTATTTACACATTCAGACCAACTCCGGTACGCTGGTGCCCAATATGCACTGGCCCTGCTTTTTAACTGAAACTAGGCCAAATTTGCCGTCGAATGATTCCAGAATGCATCCTATTTTCATCGTTTTCCTCAAAAAGTTATAAACATTTGAATTTAAGCAAAAAAATTACCTAACCCTGGAAAATATAGATAGGTATTCTTAACAATAGTCTCTTCGGGAAATTGCTGGAGCAATTTTTTGGACAAAAATTGCTAGATTCTGGTAGAATTCCGAAACAAGAAAAGTGTAGAGGAGTTCTGAAAATAGTCTCGTTCAAGACTAAAGGAATTTGGAAACATATTGTAAGGGTTTTTTTTTCAAATGAATTTTACGAATATATTTAGTTCCTTTTTTTCAAATTGCTAAATCGTTCCATGAAACGATTCCTGGGGAAATCACGATGGGAAATTCAATAAGGAATGTTGAATGTATTATTGAAAAAAATTAAAAAATATCCTCAAAAAACAACTTTAAAGGTTTAAAATAAAAATCAAGAATAAATCTCCATAAATATTCCTTGATAAAACTCCTGGTGGATAATATATGAAAAATCTATTTCGAATTTTTTGGACGAATTTATGGAAACAAAAAACCAAGAGCGCGAGAGGAAAATCAACGAAAATGCTTACTGGAAAGATTTTATGCAAAATTATAGCACTATCATTACTTTTCATGCATTCGAGTGCTTCATTTTGTACCATAATCAACAACTCCAGTTTTTACGTATGAGGCTACCTATAATATCAATGTATTGTGAAAGCCAATGCTGTGTTGATTCCATCTAGTAAAGCCAATTTGTTCGATTTTATAAGTAAAAAACCATTAAATGTTAAAACAAAAAAAATCATCCCCTGTCAACTCCTAAATAGTGCAATTATCTTTGAGAAGCACGACCTACGACAACGAGCCGCCAGTTTCTCGATCGAAGCGTAACCCAGCCAAAGCTCCCACACTCTACGACCTTGCTCCACCTCCTCCTTCTTGCACCCACCCCCTCAGCTGTCTACAAATCCCGGACCACGCGCGCTGGAAATCACACCGAGACAAAGAGCAGACCACTACCAAATGTCTCCAAGTTGCGGCTGTTGCAAAGAGAGACAGAGAGAGAGAAACTCACCGCCCTTCAACCAGACCTCTGAATGGGTGATTGAGGACACAGAGTGGCTCAAAGCTGGTCAATATAAAATACCTATTGGGTTTGCAATTCTTTTACATATATTTTTTCTGGGTAACTTGGGGTATTGAATAGTAATACTTCAAAATTTGAGATGGATTGATGTATATTTTGACTTTATTCCATCATGTCAACTGTGGAGGTTTCAGCTAAAATTAATCCTTTTGAAATCTTTCAAACTAAATCTAAACCAAAATTAGTTCAACCAGTCTCATTTGAAAGAATAGACAGAAATCACGGATTTGAAGATGCTTCAAAAATCATATTTTGTAATGAACAAGGATTTTTGAACAATTTGAGTAAGATTTGTACATTTGTATGGAGCGCGACCACTGTGCAATGGCACGCCAACACAAAGAGAATCTCATATCAAGAAGTGCATTCACATGCACTGTGATTGCTACGCGAGAGCAAGACCGGAAAGCTCTCGAACTGTCTGGATTCCCCGTTCCCAGTCAATGGCGGGTAGCTAGGTGTCCTTGCGCGCGCCCACATTACGGCTTTCGGTTGCCTAGAGAGGGTGGGTGGGATGAGCGAAGCTGCCACTGACTGCGCTACCCACCCACGTTTCGATGGATGGGAAAGTTTTCTCTCTCGTACTCTCGCCGGGTGTGACACAGTGGCACTTCGTAGAATATAAGTAGGTTGGAACCTAGAACGCTACTTCTAAGTAGCGGAAGGAAAACCGATTGCACATTGATCCAGAAGGCTAAATTAGTATATCTAGTATCTCAGATATGAGCACCTCAAAAAAAGTTCTCTTTCCACGACATGATTTTGCACTCCTCAATACTTTTGAGTGAGTTGGAAATTGGAATTAGATTATTCTGTTATAAGGTTTTTTAACGTTTTGAAGTTTACATGTACACGACGAAACACGTGTCAAATGTAAAAAATGAAATTGAAACTGCGAAAAGAAACCACGTGCTCCGGAGGGGATCGAACCCACGACTCCCTATTCGCTAGATGGGCGCTTCAACCTACAAGCTGCGGAGCCCCTTGAGAGACCCCGATGCAGGAAAGCGAACTGAACTCGATTACCCCAAAGCACATGGGATCATCATTTCATAGTTTAAACTACGTTCGGATATATGAGATGTATATATGACACATACGGGGGTGACCCATTTCGCATAAAGACGTTTCGCATACGGACGTTTGGCATAATGGACGTTTCGCATAAAGCAATTTCATACAAGAACATGTAGCATTTTAAAGAAGGCATATTATTATGATTATGCCAATAGTCCATTATGCCAAATGTCCGTATGCGAAACGGCCTTATGCGAAACGTCTTTATGCGAAACGTCTTTATGCGAAATGTCCCACCCCCGACACATACATCGTCGTGCACACATGTATACATCAAAACCAGCTAGAGTTATTTTATTTCCTTAGGCGGGAATTGCCTACATGATCATTAATTAACTGTGCAATTAGATTATGGTTTTAGACTTCGGTACAATTGTTTTGTGGTACCAAGGGTATATCTAATTTTAAATAAAGGGAAAAGCAAATAAACTTATTAAAACTTTAAAAGAACCATTGTAGGGAAAGTGTACCAGTTATGGCCATAGTGATTCCCTATTTGGCCATATGTGTTTTCCCAAGAACTTTAACATTTTGAATATTTATGAATGTTTTAACATCAAGATATGTTTGATTTTATGGGGTCGTGACGGACTTTGGTTTCAGGTTGGACGATTGCGCTGCAGAATCGTTACCTGTTCTGTGGCGTAGTTGGCTAACGCGCTCAGTCTAGCGTATTGGGAGTCGTGGGATCGAAGCCCACCAGAACGATTCTATTATTTTTCACAATCTTACATCTCAATTTGTCCAAATTGACTTTTGTGTCTACGACCTTCAGGTATTTTCATATATTTGATATCAAACTACTCAAACACACAGAACGATTTTAAATTTGAAGATAATCAAAGTATTGCGTATGGCGAAATAGGGAACTTATAGGGAAAACTTTTGCATATAAATGCAAATAATGGTGAAATTTTGAAGAAAATCTGATGATCCGAATAGTAAGTTGATAAATAGGCTTTGCTCTATTTTCAGAATTACTATTTCGGAACCATATAAGAACCGGTCACCGAGTATCCGGATATTGCAAAAACAACTCTTTGATTTTAGACTCTTGATCTCCAGTAATTTCCTCAGGTATAACTTTGATTTATTTCAGAGTGTTTAAAATATAAACAAACTTAAGATTCCGCTTATTCATGTGGATTCCTTCAAGAATTCATCCACGTTTCCACCCAAGAATCCAAGGGTGGATGACAAAACGTCGAAAGACAAAACGTCGAATGCCAAAATGTCGAATGTCAAAACGCCGGAAGGAAAAAAAAAAGTCGGAGGGAAAAAACATGGAAATGATAAAAATGCGAATAGCTGGCAAAACTTCGATTTGTTCGGTATTATTCGATTTGATTAAAATTAGAGTGTCCATCCCGGGACATCCCGGGACAAAAAATCCCGGGATTTGACAAATTTCGGGATTTCCCGTTTTCCGGGATTTTATTCCTGACATCCCGGGAATCCTGGGATTCCCGAAATGTAACTAGAATTTGATGAAAACCACTAAATTTCAATGAAAAACAATGACATTTTTTCTCACTATCACTTATTTGATAAAGTAGAAGAGCATAACCAAAAAGAGAATAAACGTGTAATTATTTTCATAAAAAGAGCAATTTACGAATCAACGAAACACAAATTTTTATTTATTTAGTTGCGAAGTTTTAATGCTTTTATTTTCAACATTAGCCGTTATTATCAGCCTATGCTGAGATAACAAATTTGAAAGTACACCTCAACTGCCGCAACTCGCAAGTCAGTACCATCTGTAAAAAGTAAGCATTGAGAAAATTGACTGAGAAGTTTTTAATCTCGTTTTCCATACAAATATTAAAAAAATCCAGGAGATTGGATCATGTTTCGAACTCAATGAAAATTATATAATTTGCTTTTCACTTCTTTACCTTTCCAAGAAAAATATAAAAGATGGCCAAATAACGATTTATTTTTATGTTACACGATGCGAAAATCTGCAGTGGGACTGACATGCGTTTATTTTTTATTATGGGACAATTCGACTTGGTGTTTTTACCTAATTTTACTGAACAAAATGTGATTTCTCGTTAGTGCAGCTAAAACATCATTAGAAGATATAATAAAAACTGATATAACTCAATTTTCACCAAAATACAGATGGGGCTGACTCGCGATTAACGGTAGTGAACTCCAGTCAATAATTTTCAGTAAATAACTTTAAGCATGATCTACAATATCTTCAATGATCTTCAACCGTTTCTTATGTTCTAAAGATTTTATGACTTTTCAAATGAAGCAAATTGTTTTAAAATTATGACTAAAGTTTTCACCATACTTCCATTGATAAGTGTTATAGAGAATTAGAAAAAAAAAAATCCATTGCAAACCCGTTATTAGTCAAGCTAAGTTTTGATTTTTGTTGGGTTACTTCATCAAAATAAGAAAGTCTTGTCTGAAATGTGATATGCAAACCCGTTATTAGTCAAGCTAAGTTTTGATTTTTGTTGGGTTACTTCATCAAAATAAGAAAGTCTTGTCTGAAATGTGATATGCTATAATTAACATATTATTTTAAAAATTTACATTATCTGTTTATGTCATTGAAAAAATGGTAGTGTTAGATTTGTACTTCCATTTCAACCGAAATGCTAGTTTTATTGAAAATTTACTAAATCCCGGGATCCCGGGATTTCCCGGGACAAGCATAGATTTTTGTCCCGAATCCCGGGACGAGCAAAATGGCCGGGAAATATTAAACAATGTTTTAAACAGTTAAGGCATTTCCGAATTTGCAAAATTCTTATTTTTCAAGAAATCATAACTTTTAAACCGCTTGACCTTTTTTCAATTTTCTTCGACAAAAAAAAATTTTGACTTCCCAAAAAAAAAAAATGAAATATACAATTTTTTTTATGAAAAAATCTTAAATTTCCGTTTTTACGTGTTTTGAAGGCCTCGGGACAAAAGCGGCTATTGCTGTACCGTAAAACGGGGTAACTTTGATAGTTTTTTCGAAGAAAACTTGAATATTTATGCATGCTGTTTCAAAGAATTTCAATTCATATTTTTAAAACAAGTACTGGTATCCTAACTATCGATTCCAGTTGATAGTTTTCCAAAAGATTTATTCTTAATAGATATATAATTATTCATATAATCGAAAGTCGGTTATCTGTTTTGGGGTAACTTTGATAATGGAGCATCACTCGAACAAAATTGAATGAATTACAGAACATTTGTAGGGCATTGCATATCTTTAGGCGTTTAACGCTATATGGAAGTTTCTGACTTAGATTACAAAAATGGTCTCAGTTTTCGCTAAGAGATTTGAGACCGAATTCGAGTTCTACTATAACTAGGCTATCAAGCATAAGTGACGAATTCATTATGACTTCATCAAATAGTGATCGTACAACAGATTGCTTGAGAGCATTTCAAAATTGCTAAAATCTTATAAATTTTCCATATTTGTATATAAATCCTCAAATGTACTTGATTCCAACAGAAATAGCTTTAACATGAAGTGTCATACTAATACTCTTTACTTTTCATTCGTTTTGCTTAACAGATTAACAGGAACTTTGTTATTTCGTTTAGTATGTTGAGAGTCTCGCATTATCAAAGTTACCCGCATCATCAAAGTTACCCCGTTTTACGGTACTCATTTTTTCTTTAAAGTTCAGAAAATTTTACGTTTACTGTCAAATTTTCATATTATATTTTAAGTTTTCGAGATACAGTTGACTCTCCATAACTCGATATTCAAGGGACCATCGACTTATAGAATTATCGAGTTATAGAATGTACCGAGACAAAAAGTCACAAAATCGAAGGAACAAAATTCTGTATTTCTAATGCATAAATGATCACCTCTGTAAGAAAATAATTTTATTTTGTTGATTGTACTTTACAAACTATTATTTGAATTTTTTTTCGAAATGCTCGGAAAATCATATTATTTTGATTGACAATATTTTCTTTTATTTTCATGTTTTTCAACTTTTATTACAAACTTGCATGTGTTTTTTCATCTCCAAACAAGAATTGGACCGCGTTTCCCCAAGTACGAAAGATTTTAAAATAGATATCGAGTTATGGAGAGAAATTTCCCTCTCACGTGACATCGACTAGTGGAGATATCGAGATATAGAAATATCGACTTATGGAGAGCACGATGTATGGAAAATTGAAGGGACCGAAAAATCCATCGAGTTATAGAGTATATCGAGTTATAGAACATCGAGTTGTGGAGAGTCAACTGTATACATTTTTTTTTTTTTTGAAAAATAAATAATCAGTCATTTTTCATCGGCACACACTGTAGGTTTCAGCGCATTAGATTTTATATTTAAAAAAAAATCATAACTTTTTAACAGCTCAACTGATTTTCAATCTTTTTAATTGAATAAAAGCTTAAAATTTCAACTTTTCAAAAAAAAAATATAAAACTCTGAAAAAAATACATTGAAAAAATTAAAAAGTTCAAAAAAAAACTTCATGTAAAAAAAAAACGTATATATTCAGTGTTTGAACTTTGTTCCAAATAAGCCGATCGTACCATATTGGAAGAGTGTAACAGTTCGCGAACCATATCAGTTCGTGGCACATCGCATTCGGAGAGCCGTATGAATGTAAACATTCACTCTCTCGTTTGGTACGTGGCACGAGAGCTCTCAAGAGCAGCAACTCTCACAGACTGCAACAGTATCGAGCCATTCGGGTGATTTATGTTTTGCATAAAATTGGTAATAACTTTCACATTTTCTGGTAATGCAGCCTTTAACAACCTAATTATAATCGATTGGATTATTGAACACCCCTTTGGTTGCATTCATAGCACAGAAAATAATACATTTTCGCCTCTGTTTCTTGGTCAGAATGAGAGTGGGTCATCGAATGACACACAGTGATCGGTGCCAAACAGTTGATGGTGTGTGTCTGTCTTGTTTTTGTTCATAGCTCATTATCTTCCACGAACGATAAATGTCATGCTTGTTGTATGAATGCAGGTGGATAAATTGGATGAACCTATGGCTCGTGTGTCAATGATCGTTAAATTTTCTAAAGCCTGAATTAAATTATAAAACTGTTTAAATTCTCCACACAAAAAAAAAAAACAAAATTCAGTATATCATTAGGAAACCTGCTGCAAATCCTGACTTCTAAATATGTTACCCTGAAGGTTCTGAAAAGACAATCAAGTTTCGGAAAATAATTATCTGTTTCTGAACAGATAATCGATTCAATTGTTATATGACAAAAGAACGAGTAAGTTTTAAAAAATAAAAAAATCACTTATTGACTAAAATCATGTGTAATTTATTTGTAACTAGTGGCCCCGGCAAACTTCGTCTTGCCATCAAGTAGGCTGTTGAAAAAACGCTATTGATCGTCCCATACAAAATGACAGTTTCGTTGGCGCTCTTTTATCCAACATTCCCGGTGAATATTCTGGGATTTTTATACACACTAACACGTCGGAACCCTTGACGAACAAAACGGAGAAAGAATCATTCAAATCCATTCACCCGTTTGTAAGCCATTTCGTGACATACAAACACCATTCCATTTTTATTTATATAGAAGATTAGTTTACATTCAAATAAAATTGAGTTTTTGAAATTATCATGTTTATTAATATCATCTCACCTTCTACAAAACTTTTAGACGTTAGTTTATAGGCCAAATAACATTAATTTCCAACACGATAGTAACAATCCCATAATATCGCATTTACGGAAATTGAAGATAGACGAAACTGATCAGTTAGTACAACAGCAAGAGATTAGTCAGTAACAATTCAATCAATAGGCAAGCAATGAAGAAGGCAAGATTCGCGCGCGTTGTTTCGCTGAAATAAAGTGGTTTAATTGGACATAATAATTGAACATTATCATCGGAAGGAAGGACTAGAGGAAGAGTTAGAAAGGAATTGTTATTGGGAATTAAAATGAACACGATTTTTCATACAAGGAGGATCTGCGGAAAGTCTTGATGAAGCTATAACTCAACCCTTGAGCCCCTATCCTCCAACACCATGGTTAACTGGTTTGATCACTTCTGCATATTCAAGAATCCGTTCTAGAAACGTTTCCTTTGCACTTCTCTGAAGACATTCCAGGAAAAATCCTTAAAATCTTTCAAGATTTAATTGAGAAAATCTCAAAAAATTACTGGAGGAAAATCTGTAGGAATGAAAAAAGGTGAAATTCCCTAGATGAAGGCTTATATAAATCTTTAAAGACAATTTTAGAGGAAATCCCTACAAATTCCTCGGGTACTTATTGATTGAATTTTAAATGATTTTTTGACCGGGAATATTGTAGGATATCCCAGGGAAATCGATGAATCGCATCACTGGATGAAATCTTGGACTTACTTAAAAAAATCAAAAGTTTTTGGAGAATTCAGGTGATTTCTGAAATAATCTTTGACAAATATCCATTTTTGTAGTTCTCCTTGGAAAAATCTAGGTTTAATTCCTGAGGTTTCATAAATCCATAGTGAAATTGACTAGGAAAATTCGTGGATAAATTCCTTGGCAAATAAACACTAAATGAACTCCTTAATAAATTTCCGGAGTGGGCACATTCCTGAATAAATTTCGACTGAAACTTCTAGAAAAAAATGGGAAAACACATCCAGTAATACTTGTCGTAATGCCACGAGGAATGTCTGGTGTGATACTATGAAAAAATAAACTTATTTCTGGGTCTCTATTAGGTTTCGTTTTGTTTTCTTGGTTCCAGTTTTGATTTGTTTTCGGCCGTTTTTGGCTCTTTTTATGTCCTTTTTTTCGGCAAAGGTCTTTCATTTCCCATTTTTAAGGCACTCAGTCACTAACAGCAATGTAAAGACGAAAAGCTTTCGTAGTCTTGTGGGTAACGACTGGCACAAAAAAGAGGGTTAGAAGAAGGAGAGTCGAAAACCTAGTTTTAAGAAAATCTACTTTGAATTTTTGCAGCTATTTATCATTTCATACAAATTGTATGGAACAAATCAACTGTAGGTTATGTTAGAATGCTTGGAAATAGTATATTTTTCTCAAACCTCACTCAACTCAAATCCGACCCAAAAGTCACTTACACCCTTCATTGGCCCTAAAATATAGTAACTTTCAATTTCCAGTCCAGGGTAAAAAAAAATGTTAGCTTCTTCTTAGCTTCACTGTGCACAAAATATTTACCAACGGTTGTCCTGCCTACGGTTTTGAACGTGGACATGCCTCTGTTGGACACTTAACCAAATCAAAACTTGAATAGTAGCTATCAATCATCACACCATTCTTAAAAATTTGTTACTACAAGCTTGAGATATTTGAAGATAATTTTGCCATTTTATAGTGAACTTGAGACGCTCAAGGGATCCCGAAAATAACAATTAGTAGGGTCAATCAAACGCTGGCAATATGGACTATCCAATTCCATTGTATTTTTCAAAAGATTCATATTGATGCGATTTTTGAAAAGGTTTATTCGTCAACGTGTATGTATGAACATATCTTACAACTATGGCTGAATACCTCGCAGGTAACATTGGTACCGTCGATGGGGGTGACAATGGTTCTGGGGGTGAGATTGGGGTCAAATTGAAAAATATGATTTATGACATATATCAGCTAATAACGCTGATATTACTAAAAATTTATAATTTATATGTTAGGGAACATATTATTACACAAAACTTATCACAATATACATTTTTAGAAATAGTAGTTTTTGTTTAATATGTCAATAAACTTGCATGTTAAAACAAGACCAAAATTTACAACATTAAAATTTATCCTGTGCAAAGTATAACGCACACTCTTAAAAATAATGAAATCACTGCGGACGTAATTTCACATTATGACTGAATGACACATGATGTAAGTGATGAAATGACGTAAAAATGTGTTCTGGAAAGATGTATTGAACGAAAAATGTAATTTTACATGATGAAGGACATGAAAACGATGCCACTATGATTGACATTTCCCAAATCAGGACTCCATCGTATTTAAAATGTGACACCAAATTTACGTCATTTGGCTCGCTTCTTTTATGTGCATTCAGAAGACGTAAAATCACATGATTTTTTCGGAGTGTGCATGTACTTCAATCTCTATTGCTATATTAGGTAGAAGGTTTAAAGTCTTTTCAATACACTTCACACGTATTTTCCGGAAATCTATTTCGATTTTTCCACAAAAATTTCATTTTTTTCGGTACAGTTTCTAAAACATTAAAAATGGGGGTGAGATTGGGTCAAGGAAGAATGATGATGAATGAAATCACAAGTCTACTTTTTTGTCGTTCTACGGTGATATGTGTAATCTTTCTTCATTAGGATGTGTTTGTTTTATCTAAATACAGCATCGCTGAAACATCAAACATGTTTAGTTAAGGATTCCGTTCATTATACAATGCAACGTATTTTGATTTCTTCTCAAATCGGCAACTGTTTTCGTGCGCAACAACATCGTACTGTTTTTATCAAATGGATTTTCTTTATTTAATGGTTTACCAGTGTTTTCATATTATAGAAACATCTCACGGAAGTACAAAAGAGTGGGATTGCTGAAATACCGGGGATTATGACGTCAACATCTGCCTAAATTGTATTGATCGTGGAATGTCACACCGAAATTGAAACTATTGCGAAGGTTTAAAATAATCACTGTTTCTGTAAACCTTTGGAGAAACTGAATGGAGCCTTTTTGGCAATGGGGATTAGACTTTGAAGACATTTTGAGGGGGAAAATAAGAAAATTTGTGTAAACTTGACGATAAATGCTAGGTTTACATATTTTTTCTCAAAGCTCTTCAATTTTTTTATAATCGTTCTTTTAAGTGGGTTTATCATACTTGTGAACATCTTAGATGTCTTTTCGTCTTGTTTGCATCATATTTCATCAATATTTTTCAGCTGTGAATGATTTTGCAATCATATTCTCAAAATCAAGTTATTTTAATTACAGTGACCCAATGTCACCCCCTCTATGGGGTGAGATTGGGTCATTTTTCATTCACTTATAGCGCTGCAGTAAATCAATATTTTTCCATAATATGTTGGACAATTGTTAAAGTACCATCAAAGTACATACACTCCAAATTTGAATTTTATTGGAGTTAAATTGCGAAAGTTATTCAAAAAATAAATCGTACATATGCATTTTTGACCCATTCTCACCCCAACGACGGTAGTTGAATAACAGTTTATTCAGCTGAAAAGAGGCAAAACAACATTTTGCTGAATAAACTTTATTCAGCTATCATGTTACTTGGGCTATGCCTAATCATAATTCGGTTCATATAAAAAAATATCGTACACGTCATTTTTGAGATTACCGCAAACTAAAAAAAAGTTATATATAATATAACTATACTATAATATAAATATAATTATACATATAATTTTTGGAAGCGAAAGTTCTGAACGCATAAAGCAATTATGGTTTGAGGAATCAATCAATTGAAAATTTCAATTTGAAATGAAAATCTCATCTCCACCTCAATCAGCTTTCAGTAACAGTGGGGAATGATTGTCAATTTATTCTACTGCTCCACTGTGCAGGCCCTACTACGCCATTCATAGTGGCGGCTGCGTATTCCAGTGTAAATGTGTTGCTGTAGTAGAAAGGCACTTTACTACCATTACGATCGACACTAATGTGCCGGCAGTCTCGACGGTTCGTCTGTCTGGCGTCGGCGGCTGGCTGGCCTGGACTTTGTGGTTGTGGTTGGATCCGGGCAACACCCCCACCTCTCCCAAATGCATCCCATTCCTCCTTATCTGTCTAGGTCAGACACTCAGGTACAGTCTGTGTGAGGAAGTGTTCTTTGTCATCTTGAGAAGCAAATTCCGTGGATTGATGGCAGAAATGAGACATTCAATGCAATAAATTTGATTAATGGAAATTGAGCTTAGCGTCATGGCGTTGTTTGCTACTTTGGTGCAAATTTTTTTATTGAACATAGCATGTTTCTATGGGGCCTTCCTTAGTCGAGTGATTATGTCCGAAACTACGTAGCACAGCCATGCTGAAGGTGTCTGGGTTCGATTCCCAGTCGTTCCAGGATTTTTTCGTATGAAATTTCCTTGATTTCCTGGGCATAACATCACTGGATCGCACATGATTATCGTCTCACTGTTTAACTCCTCACTGTTTTAACTGAACTTTTTGCCAGTTCCTTTTCGCGTTATATGTCGTGTAGCAGGTACGATATACTCTATGCCAGGGAATCGCGGCTCTACACTCGGGTAAGGAGGCCCAGCGAAATATACTTATCATTGAAGTATGAGCAATAGAACGAGACGTGCTTATTTGAGAGAGTATTGTAAATAAAAAATAATTGTCCGTATTTCAAGCGATTGGCCATAAAAAATCCAGCGTTTTAATGCTGTGCAAATAAGGAGGCTCATATTTAGTACAACTTTATTGGTAACTGATTGCGAATGATGTTAAACATTTAATTGCGTCCTTTAATCGGAACTTCAATTGAAGAGGGTAAATTATCGCAATGCATCTCTTCATTCTTCTGTCTGCTGCTCGTGAAACTGCGGGTGCCTGCAAATGATCAAATTGTATCTAGAATTCGACATTGGATTAGCACAATATCAGGAATCTTTACCTGCAAGTACAAAGGTGTATTGAACACGTCCAATCACGTATTCAAGGTGACTTGTAATTTCAACAGCAGTACTGAATCAAAAAAAACTTTTGATCCGCCGTGATGAGCAAACTGACAAACAACACTTCGGCCATGTTTGTTTTCAACTGCTGTTGAGCGCACTAATTTTACACGATGATTGAAATTTAAGGTAATATTAATGGAAGAAACCAGTTTACATCGATTTATTTTTATGGTAAGCATTAAAAATACGTCAAATGATAATATCGTGTGGAAAAAGCCACAGTATTCGTCGTTTAAATTTAATTATTTCTTGCTGTGTGGTACCCACGGCATTTCCGGAGGATTTTCCGCACGGAAAAGATCTGATCCGTTGTCGAGGGGCCGTCGATGAAACCTGCTTGATAACTTCCCGAGATCTCGTTTGCTACTGGTGATAGACGACGGAAGATAATCTGGGATAGCACATTGTAGGCGGCGTTAAGAATTGTGATTGCACGATAATTTCCACACTCCTGTTTTTCGCCCTTTTTATAGATAGGGCATATAACGCCTTGCTTCCACTCCTCCGGTAGCTATTCCGTTTCCCAGATTCTGACTATCAGCTGATGCAGACAAGCGGCCAACCTGTCCGGGCTCATCTTGATGAGTTCGGCTCCGATACCATCCTTGCCAGCGGCCTTGTTGTTCTTGAGCTGTTGAATGGCATCCTTAACTTCCCCCATCGTGGAAGCTGGTTGGTTTCCACTGTCCGCTGTCCTGACGTAGCCATCGCCTTCGCTGTCCTGACCTTCTGTGCCTGTGTTTTCTGCGCCATTCAGATGTTCATCGTAGTGCTGCTTCCACCTTTCGATCACCTCGCGTCCCTCCGTCAAGATGCTAATCACGGCACATTTCAACTCGCGGCACGAAGCCTTTGCGGGATGTGTTGATCTTCTGATTCAACTCCTGCGTTTCTTGAGAACGGTACAGCAACTCCATCTCTTCCATACGGCGCTTTTTGTCCCGGGCGGGTTTGCTGTTTCCGCTTCAGTCTGTATCGTTCCACGTTTTGTCACGTACCATGCTGCAGCATTGCAGCTCGCGCTGCATTGTTCTCA
Source organism: Aedes aegypti (assembly GCF_002204515.2). NCBI lineage: Eukaryota > Metazoa > Arthropoda > Insecta > Diptera > Culicidae > Aedes > Aedes aegypti. The sequence goes on from NW_018735915.1 coordinate 29,553, forward strand.
TCTAAAACCTCCTGGCATTCTTCGTCGAATCAATCGTTTCTTGAGCTCCTTTCCACATATCCGACAATGCTTTCAGCAGTGTCGTTAATGGCTGCTTTGACTGTCCTTCAGCAGTCCTCAAGAGGGGTCCTATCGAGCTCGACATAATCCGGAAACGCTGCCTCAAGATGCTGCGCGTATGCATTTGCGATATTCGGTTGTTTCAGTCCCGCTAGATTGTAAGGCGGGCCTCGGTGCCGTACATCGTAGATAACGGATAGTTTTGGGCGCAGTTTCACCATTACCAGGTAGTGGTAGAAGTCAAAGTTAGCACCACGATAGGTTCTGAAGTCGGTTATGTCGGAGAAGTGCCGTTCCACTTCAGAAAAGCTCATACGAACGCTTTGTATTCTTCTTTCTGAATCAAATCAGTAATATTTTACGTATGTGGTATAGTTTTCTAATCAGAATAGGAATTCCCAGAAATTGATACACATGGCAGTATAAGCTGTATTCATGTGCTTATACGCGCAAATTTCTTGAAAGCGGGTTCACTATAACACGATTAACAGTGAATGGCTTATATAGCCTTAAGGTGGTCTCAAGCTCATCGTGATACTAGTTTTGTGCAGTCACTAATCTACTCATATGCAATGCGCACATTATATTTGGGGTTTGAAGTGCCTGATTTTGAGTAAAAGGGCTGGATTACTTCGGATAAATGTGGCGACGGTAACAAATCGATCCAACGTAATCCAGCCCTTTTATTCACGACTTCGCACTTGTGGAGGGCACATTTTGCGAAATAGACAAACAATTTCAATAACCAACATGGACACATAAATTTTATTATCGTAAAACGAGTATCTTTGAAATGCGGGTAACTTTGATAGTGCGGGATCCGCAACATATATTATTATTATTATTTATTTTTTTAATCAAAAATTTTGAAAGAGGGAAAAACCCCTTTGAGTGATTTCTTTTTGGAAATCTTTCTCAAAGAGGCACAAAACCTCTTTATCTTTTCACAAAACGTTATAAAACACACTTAAAACTAAAGGCTCACACGGTAACGAACCATAACAGAGCCATTGTCTTGAAAGGGACGTCAATTAGGTATGGAATAAGGGCATCAATTCAGTCGAATAAAAACCAGTCGGGGAACGAACCACAACCTCATTGATATCTGAAAATAAATTGAAAAGAAAAAAGCAACAACGAAGTATCAAACAAAATATGAGATTTCATTCAAGAAATTGAACAATAATTTTAAAATTGGATAGCATTTTGCACCTAGTATGTCGCGCACAGACACAGGAACTGAGAGACCAAAATTAGTTATGCTGTTCAATAATTTGTTTCTTGGAGAAATATATTTGTCGCAATGAAATACTATATAATCAATGTCTTCATAGGATTTTCCACAGTCGCACAAATTGGAATCTGTAATGTTGATACGATACAAATGGCTGTTGCAAGTGTAATGATTTGACATTAACCTCGAAAATGAGCAAATAAAATTTCTACTAACTGACATATTATTAAACCATGGAAAGTGACTTACTTTAGGACAAATCGAATGACACCAACGCCCTTTATCACCAGAGTTCCAACAATTTTGCCAATTGGAAAGAGATATTTTTTTAAATTTTGAATAATATTCAGAAGGCGAAATATCACGATTGAAAATTACGCCACGATTCACACCTAATTTAGCTAAAGAATCAGCCTGTTCATTTCCATAAATATTACAATGAGCTGGGACCCATACGAATTTTATGACGAATCCTTGAGAGTTGAGATCAAATAGTATTTTTTTAATCATAAAAATGATATGATGAGTTTTAAAATTAAAATTGATTGTATTCAATGCATGAAGACAACTCAAACTGTCAGAACAAACAATATATATTTTGGAGTACAATCTTTGATCAAGATGCATGCAAAATATAAGGCAATCAGCTCTGCTATGAAAATAGAACAGGGAGATTGTAATTTAAAAAAATGAGCTGAAAATAAATTGTACACACCGAAGCCAGCATTATCATGAATCAAAGAACCATCTGTATAATAAAATTGTGCAGGAGTGATTCCATTAAATTTCCGCTCGAATAAAAATTTAGAAATATTAGAATGTTGAATTTTTGGAACTTGTTTCAATTCATAAAATAGAGACAAGTCAATTAATGGTTGATAAGTATGAATGCTGATATTAGAATTATAAAATGCATTCCAAGGAATTGAAACAATATTTTCAACAGAACAATGATTAAAGGAGTCTAATATTTTGCTCGTGGGATTAATTTCAAATAAAGAGCTTAAAATATTAATAATCGGATGATTGTTAGAAAAACAATTCATCATAAATTTACAGTTCAATTCTTGAAAACGAATTTTAAGTGGAATAACACCTGCCAAAACTTCAATTGATTGAGTATGAGTTGAATTCATAAGTTTTAAACAAATCCTCAAGCAACGAAATTGTATCTTTTCAAGTTTGACAAAATATGTTTGTGCAGCACTACCAAATAAACAACCATATTCCATAACTGAACGAATAGTAGTTTTGTAAAGGGTTATTAAATCAGAAGGATTTGCTCCCCACCAAGTACCAGTGATTGTTCGTAGAAAATTTATTCGTTTTGCACAAACTTTTTGAATATATTTGATGTGAGTGTTCCAGTTCAATTTAGAATCAAACCATATACCAAGATATTTGTAAATATCAACTTCTTCAATTTCAAGTCCATTAAGATATAAATTTATATTTGGAAGAATATTTTCGTGTAAAAACAATATATTTTGTTTTTTGAACAGAAAAAGAAAAACCGTTTTCATGTGCCCACATATCAATATTATCTAAGGCACATTGCATAAAATGTCTAATGATCTCTCTATTTTTTGCCACTAATAGAAATCACATTATCACCAGCAAATTGTAGTAAGTAACAACCATTAGGAATAATGGAAGCAATGTCACTTGTGAATAAATTGTACAAAAAAGGACTTAAACAAGACCCTTGTGGAAGGCCAAAATAACTATAACGGATAGTTTTGGAACATCCATCATGGAAAAAATTCATAATTTTGAAAGAAAAAAATTACATAAAAAATTTGAAATCAAATTTGGAATTTTTAAATTGTTCATTTTATTGAACAATAAATCAATTAAAACAGAATCATATGCTCCAGAAACATCTAAGAAGGTTGAAACAACATCCTGCTTTTTATTGAAGGAAAGTTGAATTTGTGAAGCCAAAAGTGAAACACAATCACGGGTACCACGACCTCTTCTAAAACCAAATTGAGAAGATGAAAAAAATTTTGTTATCTTCAGCCCATAATTCAAGGCGGTTTAAAATCATTCGTTCAAACAGTTTACGAAAACATGACAGCAAACTAATTGGTCTTCTACTATCTGCAAATGAAGGATCTCTACCAGGCTTCACAATGCTAATAACTTTAATAGAACGCCATTCAAGAGGTACAATGTTCTGATATAAGAAAGAATTATAAATTGAAAGTAAATGAAGTTTTCCTTCATCTGGCAAATTCTTTAATACAATAAATTTAATATTATCAATTCCAGGAGCAGTATTTTTGGTAATTGATAACGCCATATTAAATTCATCCAATGAAAAAGGATTGCAAAGTTCCGGAAAATAATTCAAAGAATTTGCCTTGAAATGTATTGGAGGAGGTACAAAATCAGGACATATTTTTGAAGAAAAATCATCTATCCATTTTTCCGAATATTCCAAAACAGTGGGAAGAGACGATTTATAATTCCTTAAATTACGAGCTACCGACCATAACTTCGATAAAGAAGTATCTCTGTCAAGATTTTCAACAAAATTTTTCCAATAATTTCTCTTTTTAAATTTTGTTATTCTTGTAAACTGTGCTTCAGCTTTACAATATAATAAATAATGATTTCTGGAACCAGATCTGCGAAATAATTTGAAAGCATCTGATTTATTCTTTAAAGAAATGGAACACTCATCATCCCACCAAAAAGAAGGGAGATTTTTCTTTACAGTACCAGACACTAATTTCCTGTTCTGGTTCCTGCATTGATAAATTATTTGAACAAAGGGATAAATCAAACATATGAATGATTATTGGGAGGCACAGCAACCCTAGTAATCGATCCATCATTAAGAATATATAAATTAAAATCATCAATCAAATCCATAATTAGAGAACCCCTACCATCCGTTTTTTCACTACCCCAGGCAAAATTGTGTGCGTTGAAATCGCCCAATACATAAAATGGAGGAGGAATTTCATTCAAAATACATTTTATTTGAGACAACGAAAAACTTGCATTTGGAGGAATATAAAAAACAAACAATAGAAAACTCACATTTTCCTTTTCTAATAGATACAGCAACGTATTCTGTTTCTGATTGAAAAGATAAAACTAAATGTTTGAATTCAATATTTTCACGAACACCAATTAATACTCCTCCAAATGATGAATCCCTATCTTTCCTTATTAAGTTAAATTGTGGAATACGGAAAAATTTTGATGTTCCTAACCATGTTTCATTCAAGCAAAACACATCTACATTAAAATTTGTAATTAATGCTTTCAACCGATCAATTTTGGGAATAACGCTGCGGCAATTCCATTGTAAAATGTTCAAATTATTGCAATTATTTGAAGCCATTAGGAAGAAAATAATGAGGCAATGAGGGGAACAAATGAATTCAATTTATTCAAAAGAGTGGCCAAAAATGGTAAAACCATTTTGATGATTTTTTTCCAAAAATCACTTACTCCCAAAAAGTCAACAATTTCTTCAAGGATTCTCAAAATTGACTGACTTGAATTTTCGTTATTTTGCTCATTAGAATTAGTCTTGGACTGCTCATTAGGCTTGGATGAACAATCAGAATCAAATCTTTCAAAACCTTGAATATTTTTGTGAGGTGCAAATGCCTTAAGGGGAGGAAAATTCATATCAAAAGAAGTTGATGGTTGAGGTTCATCAGAAATATTTTGTTTGTTCGAAGAAATATTAACAGTTTTTCTCCTTTTACTAGGAGGTTTGTAAACAAAATTATTGAAATTATGAAATGATTCAACTCCATCATCATTGGGCAAAATTTCAAAAACATTAGCTGAAGAAATGTTATCTGAAGATTTCATTATTTCAGCATATGATAAATTGGTCTTATTTCTTATTTTTTTATTTAATTTGGATTGATGATCAATGTAAACAGCACAATCTTTCAAAGATTTGTGCTTCTGTTTACAATAAATACAAAGGTCCGAATTTTTATTACATTCAGACGAAGAATGCGCTTCGCCACACTTCGAACATTTTTGTTTATTGGAGCAAAAACTGGAAGTGTGACCAAAAAGGAGACATTTGTCACAATGCATGAGCTTTGGGTAGTAAAGCCTCACGCGAAATTTTACATTATCAATAATTACGAAGTCTGGCAGGACTGAACCAGAAAACGTAATTTTGATGCAATTCGAATGCATATATTTGGTATCATTTCCAACAAAATATTGTTTTGACAAACGAACACAATCCAGGACTCCAACAGAAGAAAGGGATTGGTTCTTAAAAATTCCTGAACCATGGTTCCTTACATCTTCGCAATCCAAAATTCATCATAAATAATTCCGTTTATTTCGCATGCGTCACGCGATAGGAATTAGAAAACATTTTGGATTCCAAAAGAGAGTTGGCATCAT
>NW_018735916.1:0-34518 GCF_002204515.2 Aedes aegypti
AAAATGATTTGGTTGAACTGTCTTAAGGTGAAGATAAATCGAAGCCAAACCTCAAATTTTCAAGAGCACGGATCTGGAGAACCAAATATCCGTTTGAGCTGAAAACCTAATCGATTAGTCACTCGCTGGTGGGGACCAATCGATTAGATTTTCAGCTCAAACGGATGTTTGGTTCTTTAGATCCGTGCTCTTGAAATTTTGAACTTTGGCTTTGATTTATCTTCACCTTAAGCCATCCCAACTTTTGTAAAAACATCTTTTTTTGCGTCGTTCGTCTCCCCTGAGCAATTTTCTGGATACGTCACTGCAAAATTATATGAAATATTACATGTAGGTCATTATTTGATTTTATAAAAATAGTTCACTGAGAGATTATTGATCTATTGAACATAATTTGTAAGCAACCTTATACAGAAAACCAAGCTGTAGTAGATAGACGATCACTAATTTTGTGAGATATTTCATCCTGCTGCTCCAACAGTTCACGCTGAGCGTTAGTGCGATACCTAAATTACTTTATTGAACCTAGAATTCACCTCGCTCGTGCTGTGTATCACGTGCGAGGTTTACTTGGTAATGTTGTACTTTTACAACGGCGTGCATGGCACGTCATAAATTCTACTCTCCCTTGTCCACCTCTATGTAATTGATAGACGACCTAAAACCCTTCAAATGCATCAAAAGTTCAACGTCATAGGCGAGAAATGCATAAATTGAGTTCTCGCTACACGCGCAAGCGCACCCCCCATCTGCTCTGCACCGTAGCTCAGCTACTAGTGCGAAGAATTTAAAAGGATCAGTCTTTATGAGCACACTTTCGCTTCTGCGATGGTCGTGCGGCGACCGCACTAAATCTATTTATGCGACTGTTTGCAAACCAAACGCAGCGAAGAGAAGAAAAAATGGCGCATGTTGCGAAGCGATTTCATTTCCCCTTCGCTTCGGCACGACCGACATCTGTTGTCTCCGAGCACTTCATTCACACGCGGAGGCATCAACACACGAACGGACGAACGTATTAGGGTAAACAGCCCAACAATTTTTTTGATTTTTTTGCTGTTTGAAGCACAACTTTCAACATGATATTGTGACGAATCTACAAGAGATACACTTTTGCTCTCAAAGACACTTTGGTAGCTAATAAGTTAATGCATATTTTGTAGAAGAACTTTTTAACATTAATTACGATAATTTTAATAAATTCATGAAAATACGTCGAAAATGCTGATTTTTTCGTCACTTTTGCAAACTTTTCGTAATTTGAGCCTTGAATCATTTTCTACAAATTCACGTCCAAGAAACTAGATAGATTAGATATAGCTTTCGATTCATGCGCTGAGATTAAATGTATGACGCATAGTTAATTAGATATGAGGTTTCAAAGATGACCTAGTTAAAATCTTAAAATCGTGAAACTCACTTAGCAGTGATTTGCGACCCTATGTTCCATGGGGCACTTTTTCATATCTCATGAGACCTATCGGCCCTCAAATTATTAAAAACATGGAACCAAACACCCTGTATATATATATATATATGTATATATATATATATATATATATATATATATATATATATATATGTATATATATATATATATATATATATATATATATATATATATATATATATATATATATATATATATATATAATATATATATATATATACTATATATATATATATATGTATATATTATATATATATATATATATATATATATATATATATATATATATATATATATATATATATATATATATATATATATATATATATATATATATATATATATATATATATATATATCTATATAATATATATATTATATATATAATATATATATATATCTATATATATATATATATATATATATATATATAATATATATATATATACAGGGTGTTGGTTCCATGTTTTTAATAATTGGAGGGTAGATAGGTCTCCATGAGATATGAAAAAAGTGCCCATGGAACATAGGGTCGCAAATCACTGCTAAGTGAGTTATTCACGATTTTAAGATTTTCAACTTGTTCATCTTTGGAACCACATATCTAATTAACTATGCGTCATACATTTAATCTCAGCGCATGAATCGAAAGCTTATGATCTAATCTATCTTAGTTTCTTGGACGTAATTTTTGGTAGAAATGATTCAAAGGCTCAAATTACGAAAAGCTTGCAAAAAAGTGACGGAAAAATCAGCATTTTTCGACGTATTTTTATGAATTTTATTAAAATATCGTAATTAATGTTAAAAAATTCTTCTACAAAATATGCATTAACTTGTTAGCTACCGAAGTGTCTTTGAGAGCAAAAGTGTATATCTTGTAGATTCGTCACAATATCATGTTGAAAGTTGTGCTCAAAGAGCAAAAAAATCAAAATAAATATCGGCTGATAACTCTATTCGTTCGTCCGTTCGTGTGTTGATGCCTCCGCGTGTGGATGAAGTGCTCGGAAACGACAGATGTCGGTCGTGCCGAAGCGAAGGGGAAATGAAATCGCTTCACAACATGCGCCATTTATTTTCTTCTCTTCGCTGGTTGCAAACAGACGCATAAATAGATTTAGTGCGGTCGCCGCACGACCACCGCAGTAGCGAAAGTGTGTTCATAAGACTGGTCCCTTTAAATTCCTCGCACTAGTAGCTGAGCTACGGTGCAGAGCAGATGGGGGGTTGCGCTTGCGGCGTGTAGCGAGGACTCAATTTATGCATTTCTCGCCTATGACGTGGAACTTTTGATGCATTTTGAAGGGTTTTAGGTCGTCTATTAATTACATAGAGGTGGGCAAGGGAGAGTAGAATATATGACGTGCCATTCACGCCGTTGTAAAAGTACAACACTACCAAGTAAACCTCGCCCGTGATACACAGCACGAGCGAGGTGAATTCTTAGGTTCAATAAAGTAATTTAGGCATCGCACTAATGCTCAGCGTGAACTGTTGGAGCAGCAGGATGAAATATCTCACAAAATTAGTGACCGTCTATCCTACTACAGCTTGGTTTTCTGTATAAGGTTGCTTACAAATTATGTTCATTAGATCAATAATCTCTCAGTTAACTATTTTTATAAAATCAAATAATAGACCTACATGTAATATTTCATATAATTTTCAGTGTCGTATCCAGAAAATTGCTCAAAAATTGGGATGGCATAATCACATCATTTTGTTTTTTTTTTATCCAGCAAAATAATAGAATAACTGCATAAAATTAAGAATTTCTTTTGAAATTGAGACTTTGGCAGTTTAATAGGTTCTATGTGCAGTCACAACAATTAAAAGTCACAATTTGTAGATCAGTACTTTTCTTAAAAAAAAGCCTGAAGCCTTGCAATGTTTGTAATATGAAATCAAACATTTTGAAAAAAAAAATCAAATAATTCATCAAATTCCAACATTTTTACTTCATTATTGAAACAATTTATGATAGATTGAACGAAAACGACACAATTTTATCAAGCAGGTTGATGAGGTTCTTGTACAAGAATAATAAAATTTAAATAAACCTTTTGTTATGCTCTAAATCAAATAGTAATCAGATCAGTACCCAAATATTTGTAGTTCAAAATTTCATATTTTTCTCTCTCTCTCTCTGTTGACTTACTGAGTCTTATTTTTTAAAATTTGAATTAAAAACCAAGAGAAGTGTTAATTTTGAACGATAACATTTGAAATATTTGCAGTTTGCTCTAATAGATGGAAAAATTAGAAATCAAATTGAATATAATTTAACAATTAAATGTATTAAAATGAACTTAAAACAGTCACAGTCACAATTAGAAATTGAAGCTCTTTCCAAACTTTAGTCAAGTTTTAATCATCAAGTTAACTGTAACTCTAGCGATGGCAAAATCATTTGAAATTTTTCTCATGGAACATATTCAAGGCATAAATGTGTATGATTCTATACGAATTAAATTTAAAAAAATACCTGCTGGAAACCCACCAAAACCCGGAAATATGAGAATATGTCATTTTTCAAACAAAACTAGTTTCATGTTATTTAAAGCTCCCACAGCAATTTACGGATGCTAATAGTTGTCACTATGGCAAGCCTGTAAAATTTCGTGAAGGGAAATATGCTTCATCATTTTAGTAACAGAACCTCCGAAATGTCAAGAAGGCGAAAGTGTAAACACGACACGTAGCAAAACATTTTTTGGGATGAACAATATTTCATTAATAGTATCAAGAACTTTTGGTGATCACTTAAGCCTCTCACTAATTTGAATTTCAAATCCAAATGTTTAATTTTAAAAATAAAATTTAATTCACATTTTTCAAAACTGAATAAGCCAAACATGCTTTTAAGAGCGTTTTTCGTATTTCAAGTGGTTTCACACCAAAAACTTACTCCAAAATCCACTAAGGTGGAGAGGGAGGGAGGGTTGACCCTCAAACACACCCCCTCCCACTGATCACTTGTTTTTGTTTTGTAGACAATATCGTCCCCTTTGATGCTACAACTAGATAACTCGAAATTTGAATTTTTTGACTTCAATTTGTCAAAACAGTTTTCTTAATTAGATCTGCAAAATATCCACAGGTCTTAAGCGTGTGATTCAAAATATACAAGTTAAAGATTATTTTTCAATCATAATCTCTGCGATTAACCATCACCTTGTTAAACGATCATACTTTTCAAAGTTGCACATCTCAAAATTTTGATTTACGAGTTATCTAGTTGTAGCATTAAGGGGACGATATGATCTTAATTTTCTTTCTGGCGTTATGTCCCAACTGAGCCAGAGCCCTGCTCCTCAGCTTAGTGTACTTATGTGCACTTACATAGTTGTTAACTGAAAGGTTTTCTCAGCCAAAGTTGCTGTTTTGTATGTGTATATGGGCAGAGGCATATACGTTTTAAATATTTTATATGAGACAAAGTCCACGAGACCCCTCCCAGCTCTGAAATTCTTTGGAAATGAGCATGTAGCTTAAGGGCAGCCATAAAAGCACTGCAATATTATATAAATGAAAAAAAAAACTCTAGTGGAATTAAATGGTATAGTACTAGATTCGGGTTTTCTTTTATTTATAGGTATTCCACTAAACAGCTCGAAGATTTATTACACAATATTCTTAATTTTTCTCATGATCTCAATTAAATGCTTTTCACACAAAACAAAAGCATGATTACTGCATTCACATGAAAATATTAATTTAGAAAATATTCAAGATCTATCCTGCAATTTCCAAGTTGTTCCAATAATTTCTCCACAAATTCCTTCAGGAATTCTTTCAGTTAATGTTCTCAGGAGTTTCCCAGGGATACCTTCAGACTGAGACCACTTGAGGAATCCTTTGTCGGCCAATACCAGGCTGGTTTTTGGGAGGGCCGATCCGACAACGAATCAGATATTACCAGATACATCTTGCAAATGAACTTAGATAAATTCTTGGAGTATAACTAGCAGACTCACCATTGGATTGGATTGGAGACGAGGTGTCAATGTCGTGTGTGAATTTAGATGGAAGTAAGGAGACGCACTTTGGAATTCATTGTTCAACATTGCACTCCAGGGTGATATTAGGAGACCAGCGAGCAAAGAAATGACACTATCATGACACGGTCACATCTTCTTCTTCTTCTTGACATTACGTCCTCACTGGGACAGAGCCTGATTCTCAGCTTAGTGTTCTTATGAGCACTACCACAGTAGTTAACTGAGAGCTTTCTTTGCCAAAGTTATCATTTTCGCATTCGTATATCGGGTAGCAGGTACGATGATACTTTATGCGCAGAGAAGTCAAGGAAATTTCCATTACGAAAAGATTCTGGACCAACCGGGAATCGAACCGAGACACCTTCAGCATGGCTTTACTTTGCAGCCGCGGACTCTAATCACTCGGCTAAGGAAGGCCTACGGTCACATATGGTCCTTGGTCTTGTGGACGATATCGGCCTCATTTAAATCGATCGCAGGTCAGTGGAGGAGGTTTTCGAGGCTCTGAAAAATCTGAATATCTCCAAGAATTCGTTGAGGAATATCTGCAAAACATCTTTCAGCAATATTTTTAGGGATCACCCCTGATACTCCTTCAAGAATTATTTTATGAATTTCTCCAGGATTTTCTCCAGAAATTGTTTGGTAAATTCTGGCAAATTTTTTTTCAGGGATTTCCTATGAGATACATCAAAGGATTCCTCTAGGAACTCCTCTAAAATTTCTTCGGGGATTTCGCGGATTTCACCTAGCACTCCTTCTCTTAGGAATTCCACTAGGGATTTGTTCAGAATTTCCTCCAAAGATTTTAACAGGAATTCTTCCAAAGATTATATCAGGAATACCTCTTTGAATGCCTCCAGAAATATTTACATTTTTTTTCCTTATTAATGTGAATTTTAACACATTGGCTAGTTCTTCACTCATACAGAAAAATATTTAAAAGGATTTCTCGTAAAATACATCCAGAGCTCCCTCCAGGAATTCTTCAAATTACATTCCTTCAGCATTTTCTCCAGAAATACCACCAAGAATACCTCCAAGAGTTTCTCTAAGGATTCCTCTAAAAATACGTCCAAGGTTTCCTCCACGAACTACACAAGAAATAACTTTAAAATTCTACTAAGAATAGCTCCAGGGATTTTTTAGGATTAACTTCATGGTTTCTTCCAGGAATACCTTCAGGTAGAGGAATATCTTTCAGGATTCGTCCATAAATTACGGCTTAGATTCCGCTAGCAATAGCTTCTAAGATTCCTCCTGAAATTTGACCATGGGTTCCTCCTGATAAACTTCAGGATATTTTTATCAATTTCTCCGTCATTTGTATAGGAGCTGTCTAGTAACATCCTGTAACTCCTCCAGAGATTCCTGCAGAAATTCCTCCAGAAATACTTTCATTTTTTCCTCCAGGAATATCTCCAATGATTTGTTAGGAAAACCGTCAGGGTTTTCTCTAGCAATCAATAACATATCCATTGATTTTTTTCAAGAGTACCACTAGGGTTTTCTCTAGGAATATCTCCAAGGATTCCGTCAGTTATAAACCCATGAATCCCTACTGGAAAATGTTCAAAGATTTCTTGAGAAATATCCTACCTCCATGAATATCTCAAAAGATTGCTCCAAGTAAACTATGAAGATTTCATTCAGGGAGTCTTTCTGGAATTCTGTTTAAACTTTTCTTCGGTGACTTCTGCAGGCATTCCTCTAAAGAGTTCCTCCAAGAATTCCTTTAGGGTTTCATCCAACGATTTCCTTAGGAATCTCTCCAAGGATTCCATCCGGAGCTTCTCCATTGGTTTCTTCAGGAATTCTTCCAGAGTTTCTCCCTGTTTTTAAGAATAACGATTTGGATTTTCTCTTGGAACTTCAAAGAATCCTTCTTAAGAATAACTTCAGGATATTTTTCATGATCTTTTCAAGAATTCTTATGGAGATTTCTACAGTGACCCCTTCAGGAATCAATCCATTCTTAAAAACAGGGAGAAACTCTGGAAGAATTCCTGGAGAAACCAATGAAGAAGCTCCGGACGGAATCATCGGAGAGATTCCTATGGAAATTGTTGGATGAAATCCTAAAGAAATTCTTGGAGGAACTTCTTAGAGCAGTGTTTCCCAAACTTTATTAACTTTCGCCCCCTTTAGGCTAATATTTTTTGGAATCGCCACTTTAATTTATGAAACACATATGTATGCCAAAAAATGTCTTCGATTTGCATATCCCTTAATATTGTCGGTTATCGGACAATGATTAAAAACGATTAACTGAACAGTATTTTATACAGTCGACTATCCACATCTCGATATCTCACCCTATGTCGATGAATTCTTCGGTCCTTTTATTCTGCATATAATTATCATCTCCATGTGTCGATATCTTCGTCGATCGATATACTGCTCATAACTGCATATTTGTCAAAATCGACATTTTTGAAAATTTCGAGTTTGTACCAGGGAGAGTTATCAAATGACAAATACTTTCGATCAACTTACCGAAATCTATGAGATTGTTCTAGAAGAAAAAAATGCATAGTTGTTTTGTCACATTGGCAATTGTAACCGCATAAGAGTCACATTGAGATTATACATGAGCCTCATAATGTAGTAGCAACAAAATTTCTATCAGAATTATTTTTTGACTACTCTTCCTATATGCAACATGAGTTGTACAAAATTTCAGCCTCAAATATGCAATTATGGATTCATAGTGATTTTTTTGAAATTTTAGTTTCCTTCAATACTGCAATGAAATGCAAACTAGGTATATCATTTACTAAATGCCTACTTTTGTCGAATGTTACAAATATGCAGATATGGATAGTTTAGTCTTGTAGTTTTTTCATTCCTGATTTTCTTTCCGTACGTCGCTATGCCCATTATCAAAGGATACTAGTTCAAATTTTCGTGATTCAAAATAATATAGGTGCATAAGATGACGTCTGCTTGTTTATTATATTGCTTATTTTCCTTCGTATTTCCACGCAATCAACGCATGCTTCGTAAACTGTTTAAGGTTAACGTCAACGAATTAACGAAACGACGTTAATCGTTGATTAACGTTAACAACTCTGTTTTGTACGCATATTTATCGATCTACAGCAAATTGTTCTTCGAATATTTCGATAGGTAATCTCATAATAACATATTATGAAAACAATATGTGAAAAATAGAATCCATTTCATTACAGCAGTGTTGCCAATTTTGATAATTGTCAATGTACTTTGAATGGTCTTCTAAGAATGAAGCAATTGTGTTTCTATTGTGCTTTAAATGTGACATTGGGACTTAATAAGTAACTCTGTGAAGGCGTGAGTTATTTTTCATATTAATACTATATTAGCACTTCCGTCAGGGCGTACTTTTATCCAAAAACAGTTCCTTTCAAATTTAAAATATTTTTCTCTAAAATATATAGGGGAAAAATGATTTTATGATATCTGTAAAATTGTTGCTCCAAAAAAAATTCGATTTTTACCATCAGGCTTCTGATTGATGATGTTTTCTAAGAACAAGCCTTTTATGAAAATAAAAAATATAAATTGTCGAATTTTTCAGCCAATTTGAGCAATCATTGGTTTTGATAACCTCCAAAAATCGACCGTTCTAATCGTTGTTCTATATTCGTGTGAAATTTATTTATTTTGGAGATTTTTCATTATCACAACATTGTAAAATACTAGTCGAACGATGTACAGAAACCCGATTGAAATTTCATTAATAAATTTAAAAGTTATAGCATGCACAAAGTGTCCATTTTATAAAATGAACAGTCCTTAATTTCAAAGTTCCATACAAAAAAGTTCCTGGTATTCAATATTGAACATTGGGATAATTACTTAAAATTCTCAGATAAATGTTTTGAACTTTCAAAACATGTTATCTGTGTTCTCAATGATATCAGTGATTTATCTTTTCGATTCAGAGAAAATCTCAAATACCGATCATTCACATGATATGGAAAAAATGAATGCATATTACAAACATTTTGTTTTTGACAATCATTCAGTGTTTTCTATCATAATTTTAAACGGAACATGCTTAGAGTTCTAAGCAGTCTAAGATAAAGGAAATCATGAAAATGGTTTAGTTTAGAAATGATTCTCCTTCAGATGCATTAGTAATAGTTTCTTGTTGTATAGTTGTACTTGAGTGTGTTCTTCAAAGGTTATAAGTAACAATTTTCAACTGCTCCCATGTCAGCTTTTTCTAGATTTTCGCTCCCCAATTTCTGTTTTACAAATTTTCGCCCCCTTGGACCTGAAAATCGCCCCTAGGGGGGCGAATTCACCCACTTTAGGAATCACTGCTTTAGAGGATTCATCGGGTTATAACTGACGGAATCCTAGAGAAAACCCTAGTGGTACTCTTGAAAAAAATCAATGGATATATTATTGATTGCTAGAGAAAACCCTGACGGTATTCCTAACAATTCATCAGAGATATTCCAGTTAGCAGTAATTTATGGACGAATCCTGAAAGATATTCCTCTACCTGAAGGTATTCCTGGAAGAAACCATGAAGTTAATCCTAAAGAATCCCTGGAGCTATTCTTAGTAGAATTTTAAAGTTATTTCTTGTGTAGATCGTGGAGGAAACCTTGGACGTATTTTAAGAGGAATCCTCAGAGAAACTCTTGGAGGTATTCTTGGTGGTATTTCTGGAGAAAATGCTGAAGGAATGTAATTTAAGGAATTCCTGGAGGGAGCTCTGGAAGTATTTTACGAGAAATCCTTGTAAATATTTCTGGAAGGCATTCAAAGAGGTATTCCTGATAGAATCTTTGGAAGAATTCCTGTTAAAATCTTTGGAAGAAATTCTGAACAAATCCCTAGTGGAATTCCTAAGAGAAGGAGTGCTAGGTGAAATCCGCGAAATCCCCGAAGAAATTTTAGAGTTCCTAGAGGAATCCTTTGATGTTTCTCATAGGAAATCCCTGAAAAAAATTTGCCAGAATTTACCAAACAATTTCTGGAGAAAACCCTGGAGAAATTCATAAAATAATTCTTGAAGGAGTATCAGGGGTAATCCCTAAAAATACAGTTTCTTCAGAGCCTCGAAAACCTCCTCCACTAACCTGCGATCGAATTAAATAAGGCCGATATCGTCCACAAGACCAAGGACCATATGTGACCGTAGGCCTTCCTTAGCCGAGTGGTTAGAGTCCGCGGCTACAAAGTAAAGCCATGCTGAAGGTGTCTCGGTTCGATTCCCGGTTGGTCCAGCATCTTTTCGTAATGGAAATTTCCTTGACTTCTCTGCGCATAAAGTATCATCGTACCTGCTACCCGATATACGAATGCGAAAATGATAACTTTGGCAAAGAAAGCTCTCAGTTAACTACTGTGGTAGTGCTCATAAGAACACTAAGCTGAGTATCAGGCTCTGTCCCAGTGAGGACGTAATGTCAAGAAGAAGAAGAAGATGTGACCGTGTCATGATAGTGTCATTTCTTTGCTCGCTGGTCTCCTAATATCACCCTGGTTGAACAATGAATTCCAAAGTGCGTCTCCTTACTTCCATCTAAATTCACACACGACATTGACATCTCGTCTCCAATACAATCCAATGGTGAGTCTGCTAGTTATACTCCAAGAATTTATCTAAGTTCATTTGCAAGATGTATCTGGTAATATCTGATTCGTTGTCGGATCGGCCCTCCCAAAAACCAGCCTGGTATTGGCCGACAAAGGATTCCTCAAGTGGTCTCAGTCTGAAGGTATCCCTGGGAAACTCCTGAGAACATTAACTGAAAGAATTCCTGAAGGAATTTGTGGAGAAATTATTGGAACAACTTGGAAATTGCAGGATAGATCTTGAATATTTTCTAAATTAATATTTTCATGTGAATGCAGTAATCATGCTTTTGTTTTGTGTGAAAAGCATTTAATTGAGATCATGAGAAAAATTAAGAATATTGTGTAATAAATCTTCGAGCTGTTTAGTGGAATACCTATAAATAAAAGAAAACCCGAATCTAGTACTATACCATTTAATTCCACTAGAGTTTTTTTTTCATTTATATAATATTGCAGTGCTTTTATGGCTGCCCTTAAGCTACATGCTCATTTCCAAAGAATTTCAGAGCTGGGAGGGGTCTCGTGGACTTTGTCCCATATAAAATATTTAAAACGTATATGCCTCTGCCCATATACACATACAAAACAGCAACTTTGGCTGAGAAAACCTTTCAGTTAACAACTATGTAAGTGCACATAAGTACACTAAGCTGAGGAGCAGGGCTCTGGCTCAGTTGGGACATAACGCCAGAAAGAAAATTAAGATCATATTGTCTACAAAACAGAAACAAGTGATCAGTGGGAGGGGGTGTGTTTGAGGGTCAACCCTCCCTCCCTCTCCACCTTAGTGGATTTTGGAGTAAGTTTTTGGTGTGAAACCACTTGAAATACGAAAAACGCTCTTAAAAGCATGTTTGGCTTATTCAGTTTTGAAAATGTGAATTGAATTTTATTTTTAAAATTAAACATTTGGATTTGAAATTCAAATTAGTGGGAGGCTTTAGTGATCACCAAAGTTCTTGATACAATTAATTAAATATTGTTCATCCCAAAAAATGCTTTGCTACGTGTCGTGTTTACACTTTCGCCTTCTTGACATTTCGGAGGTTCTGTTACTAAAATGATGAAGGATATTTCCCTTCACGAAATTTTACAGGCTTGCCATAGTGACAACCATTAGCATCCGTAAATTGCTGTGGGAGCTTTAAATAACATGAAACTAGTTTTGTTTGAAAAATGACATATTCTCATATTTCCGGGTTTTGGTGGGTTTCCAGCAGGTTTTTTTTTTAATTTAATTCGTGTAAAATCATACATATTTATGCTTTGAATATGTTCCATGAGTCAAATTTCAAATGATTTTGCCATGCTAGAGTTACAGTTAACTTGATGATTAAAACTTGACTAAAGTTTGGAAAGAGCTTCAATTTCTAATTGTGACTGTGACTGTTTTAAGTTCATTTTAATTCATTTAATTGTTAAATTATATTCAATTTGATTTCTAATTTTCCATCTATTAGAGCAAACTGCAAATATTTCAAATGTTATCGTTCAAAATTAACACTTCTCTTGGTTTTTAATTCAAATTTTAAAAAAATAAGACTCAGTAAGTCAACAGAGAGAGAGAGAAAAAAAAATGAAATTTTGAACTACAAATATTTGGGTACTGATCGGATTACTATTTGATTTAGAGCATAACAAAAGGTTTATTTAAATTTTATTATTCTTGTACAAGAACCGCATCAACCTGCTTGATAAAATTGTGTCGTTTTCGTTCAATCTATCATAAATTGTTTCAATAATGAAGTAAAAATGTTGGAATTTGATGAATTATTTGATTTTTTTTTTTCAAAATATTTGATTTCATATTACAAACATTGCAAGGCTTCAGGCTTTTTTTTTAAGAATAATACTGATCTACAAATTGTGACTTTTAATTGTTGTGACTGCACATAGAACCTATTAAACTGCCAAAGTCTCAATTTCAAAAGAAATTCTTAATTTTATGCAGTTATTCTATTATTTTGCTGGATAAAAGAAAAACAAAATGATGTGGTTGAACCGTCTTAAGCCATCCCAATTTTTGTAAAAATATCCACTTTTTTGCGTCGTTCGTCTCCCCTGAGCAATTTTCTGGATACGACACTGAAAATTATATGAAATATTACATGTAGGTCTATTATTTGATTTTATAAAATAGTTAACTGAGAGATTATTGATCTATTGAACATAATTTGTAAGCAACCTTATACAGAAAACCAGTAGTAGGATAGACGGTCACTAATTTTGTGAGATATTTCATCCTGCTGCTCCAACAGTTCACGCTGAGCATTAGTGCGATACCTAAATTACTTTATTGAACCTAAGAATTCACCTCGCTCGTGCTGTGTATCACGGGCGAGGTTTACTTGGTAGTGTTGTACTTTTACAACGGCGTGAATGGCACGTCATAAATTCTACTCTCCCTTGCCCACCTCTATGTAATTAATAGACGACCTAAAACCCTTCAAAATGCATCAAAAGTTCCACGTCATAGGCGAGAAATGCATAAATTGAGTCCTCGCTACACGCGCAAGCGCACCCCCCATCTGCTCTGCACCGTAGCTCAGCTACTAGTGCGAGTAATTTAAAGGGATCAGTCTTTATGAACACACTTTCGCTACTGCGGTGGTCGTGCGGCGACCGCACTAAATCTATTTATGCGTCTGTTTGCAAACCAAACGCCGCGAAGAGAAGAAAATAAATGGCGCATGTTGCGAAGCGATTTCATTTCCCCTTCGCTTCGGCACGACCGACATCTGTCGTTTCCGAGCACTTCATCCACACGCGGAGGCATCAACACACGAACGGACGAACGAATAGAGTTATCAGCCGATATTTATTTTGATTTTTTTGCTCTTTGAAGCACAACTTTCAACATGATATTGTGACGAATCTACAAGAGATACACTTTTGCTCTCAAAGACACTTTGGTAGCTAACAAGTTAATGCATATTTTGTAGAAGAATTTTTTTAACATTAATTACGATAATTTTAATAAAATTCATAAAAATACGTCGAAAAATGCTGATTTTTCCGTCACTTTTTGCAAACTTTTCGTGATTTAAGCCTTTGAATCATTTTCTACAAAAATTACGTCCAATAAACTAAGATAGATTAGATTATAAGCTTTCGATTCATGCGCTGAGATTAAATGTATGACGCATAGTTAATTAGATATGTGGTTCCAAAGATGAACAAGTTGAAAATCTTAAAATCGTGAATAACTCACTTAGCAGTGATTTGCGACCCTATGTTCCATGGGCACTTTTTCATATCTCATGGAGACCTATCTACCCTCCAATTATTAAAAACATGGAACCAAACACCCTGTATATATATATATATAATATATATATATATATATATATATATATATATATATATATATATATATATATATATATATATATATATATATATATATATATATATTATATATATATATATATATATATATATATATATATATATATATATATATATATATATATATATAATATATATATATATATATATATATATATATATATATATATATATATATATATATATATATATATATGTACATATAGGTCTCCATGAGATATGAAAAAGTGCCCATAGAACATAGGGTCGCAAATCACTGCTAAGTGAGTTATTCACGATTTTAAGATTTTCAACTTGGTCATCTTTGAAACCTCATATCTAATTAACTAAACATCATACATTTAATCTCAGCGCATGAATCAAAAGCTTATGATCTCATCTATCTTAGCTTCTTGGACGTCAATTTTGTAGAAAATGATTCAAAGGCCCAAATTTCGAAAAGTTTGCAAAAAGTGACGGAAAAATCAGCATTTTTAGACGTATTTTCATGAATTTTATCAAAATTATCGTTGTTATGTGGGAAGTAGGGTTTTGGTACCGAGATTTGTGCCATCGTCATATTTGAGCCTATTTCATCATCTACCCGATGGGAGAGGAAAGGGAAGGGAAAGATGGGAGGAAATAGGAGTGGGGTCCCTTGAAGAGGGAAGATCGCATAAGCGAAATGAGAGCATGTAGCTCCATACCACAATGGGTTCGAACAGCGCCCTAAAAAGGGCACTGCAAAACGCATGAGCGTAAAGAGAGCCTATAGCTCATTACCACAGCGGGTTAAGAATAACAGAATGTCCTGAAGATTCAGGCTTCTGAATTCAGTTTCACTCAATAAGTGTTTACCAAGTAATTGGAATCGCATTTGTGCAAAAACTGGACAGTTACATATCAGGTGATACGAAGTTCCATAATCGGAGTCACAACTATCACACACAAATGAGTCAGCACGCTGAATATTTGCCATGTGATAGTTGAGTCGGCAGTGGCCTGTCAACGCTCTGACCAAGAGACTGCAATTCTGCTTTGACAGATTTGTTAAATACTTCGCCACCTTTGGAGATGGCTCAGTAATATACAATTTTGTTTGACGACACGACTCCAAACTATTCCAATATTGCTTGTGCTGAGTTGCCGCCCAAGAGTTTATCTGAAGCTTCACCCAGCACTTCGAAATTGGAATAGCCGGCTCAGGGCCAATGAAGTCATGCGATGCTCCATCGCGAGCTAGCTCATCAGCCAATTCATTTCCAGCGATGGAAGAATGGCCAGGTATCCATACAAGGTTTACAGAGTTGACTGAATTCAGTTCCTCAATTTGAGTTCGACATGCGATAACAAGCTTCGACCTTGAGTTGGCCGAAGCGAGAGCTTTTATAGCAGCCTGACTATCTGAACAGAAGTATATGACTTTACCCATTACGCGCTGTTGGAGTGCTGATTGCACTCCACACATAAGAGCAAATATTTCCGCCTAAAAAACGGTGCAGTTTCTACCAAGTGAGTAAAACTGATTCAGCCTTAGCTCACGAGAATATACTCCTGCACCAGCTCTACCTTCAAGAAGGGAGCCATCAGTGTAACATACTATATTGCTTGATATACTTCTTTCCAAATAGCCAGACGTCCACTCTTCCCGTGAAGGGAATTGTGTGGTAAATGTCCTGTAAGGAAAGTTACAAGCAATTGTGAGATCACTTGGAGCAAGGACAATTTTGTCCCAATTCACCAAAAGTGGAAACAACGAAGTGTGTGTAGATCTACGATTCACTGGATTTTTCTCCAGTAGATCCAGTACCCATAAACGGTAAGAGCAAGAAAGTGCTTCTTGTTTAAGATATATGTGTAGTGGCGCAACGTCGAAAAGGGCCTCGAGCGCTGCTGTGGGAGTTGTAGAGAACGCATCAGACATCGCCATCAAGCACATCCTTTGGAGATGGCCCAATTTTGATTGGATTGTTCTCACTTCGCCCTTTTGCCACCACACAAGACATCCATATGCCAATATTGGCCGAACAACTGTTGTGAAAATCCATTTGATATATTTGGGTTTGAGGCCCCAAGTTTTACCAAAGGTTCGCCGGCATTGACCGAAGGCCATGCAAGCTTTTTTGACTCTGAAATCAATGTGAGGTGTCCATGAAAGTTTGGAATCTAGAATGACTCCAACATACTTTACTTGATCAGTCACATTAATCTCAGTGCCAAAAAGACGTAAAGGTCGAATTCCATCGCGGTTTCGTCTTTCCGTAAAAAGAACAATAGATGTTTTATTCGGGTTAACCGAAAGGCAATATTGGCGACACCAACTCTCGACTACCTGAAGAGCACTTTGCATCAGGTCGAATAGGGTGCTTATGCACATACCAACTATCAGAGCTAGATAGTCGTCGGCAAATCCATAAGTTGGAAAACCGCAATTATTGAGTTGCCTCAATAGCGTATCTGCTACGAGATTCCACAAAAGTGGTGACAAGACTCCCCCTTGGGGGCATCCGCAAACACTCAATTTTCGAATCGCTGCTTGACGCAATGTCGAGAAGAGATGTCGGTTTTTGAGCATTTGATGAATCCAATTGGTAATCATTGTAGGTAGCCCATGGTTTCGTGCGGCTTCCAATATGGCATCGAAAGACACGTTATCAAAGGCACCCTCAATATCCAAGAAAACACCCAAGCAGGATTGCTTCTGAGCGAATGCTTTCTCGATATCGTATACAACTTTGTGTAAGAGAGTCACAGTGGACTTTCCAGATTGGTAAGCATGTTGATTCACATGAAGAGGCATGTTTGCCAAATAAACATCACGGATGTGATGATCGATAATGCGTTCCAGACATTTCAGAAGAAAAGAGGTCAGACTGATTGGTCTAAAACTCTTCGCTTCCTCATACGACGCACGTCCTCCTTTTGGGATAAACTTTACAGTAATATCACGCCAGGATTTGGGAATGTACCCGGTAGCAAAACTGCTTACAAGTAGCTTTTTCAAAACATGTTTGATAGACTCAAATCCCTTTTGGAGCAGAACAGGATAAATCCCATCCGCTCCTGGAGATTTGAAAGGAGCAAAACTATTAAGTGCCCATTGAATCGATTCAGTAGTTACGATACTGCGAGCCGAGGCCAGAGACTCGTAACTACATGAAAAGACATTTGGTTCATCCGTAGATGCTATGTCCACACATCCGGGGAAGTGTGTATTGAATAAACATTCTAAAACTTCTTCATCGGAAGAAGTAAAGTCACCATTAGGTAAGCGAATTTCGTTCACTTGGAAATTCTTAGATTTTGCAAGAATTTTGTTCAACCGACTGACTTCACTCAAACTGGAAACATTTGTACAAAGGTTTTTCCAGCCGGATCGTTCAGCAGAACGAAGAGCCTTCTTGTAAGCCTTGCTGTAGCGGGCCCCCCCGGCTTGGTCACTGGTTTTTTTCGGAATATTGATCACTCTGTTTTCTTCTCACAAATTCATTTATTACTAAAAAGTCGTCACAATTCACTAGCTTTCCGCCCTTAGAATTGTTCTTAAGGAATCGATGGAGACACTTTCACTTTTCCCTCGATTCTGATCGCGTATGTGGGTGGTTCCACCAATTTCCCGAAATATACTTTATCCACCTATACTTTATCCACCTTATATCACTATCAAACACTCTCGACCCGAATTGGCCCGCTCGTCAATTTGGCAGAAAATGCCCACTGAACTTTGAACGAAAATGTCGAAAACGAACGGCACACCTCGTCCGAACTGGGGACCGTCAGAACACTTTCTTCACACCGAGGCTCTTCCATCTTGGCGGGTCGGTTTTTAAAGGGTTGATTCCACCCCCTGGCGAGGAACTCACTCTCTTAATTGGTAGAACTTGTCGTCTTGTTCTAACGATCCGTGAGCGATGAGCGTAACAAAATCCGCATGTGAGTCACCGTTCTTCGCGGTTTGTGGTGTGGCTGAAATGAAAAACTTAAGCAAAACAATACGATTACCCGCCGCCTATAGGGCTAAGCAAACCAGAAAGCTGCGTAAGTAAAAAGTTCTCGCGCACGTTTGTTTGCATTACTCCATAGCGGTAAAATTATGTCACTTTAAATTTGGCACTGTCGGCCAAGGTAAAACAAATAAAACCAAATTGACTTCTGGTTTTTTGCAGTTACGCAACAAACCACTGCAACGAGGAAGCATCCGTTACTTTGCTTCGTCAGGCTATGTGCAAGAAAACCATCATTTCCCGGATACGTAGAAAGTACCGTATCATGATGCTAGGCTGGTACATACGCCCCAACCATTCGAGTTTTTAATTAAATCCTTTTGAATTAAAAACACGGAGAAGGCATATTTGGCTTGCTAGAATAATTATTGTTGGTACATGTAAAATCCCTACTCAACCTATTTTTGGTTCTAACATTTAAAACGTTAACTGATTCCTTCGCTATGTACATTATAAAGAATTTGTGTTCCTATATCTCTAACCGCTGGGTCATCCTTCGTTGTGCCCACTGTTGTGTCCACCATCCATTTCTGTCGACTCCTTTCGTCTTTTTCCTAGCTTCATTTCTGAATCTTTGATCTCAATGGTAATCGGCATCTAATTTCCTTCGTGACTTGATGTAGCCTATTGTCCCATTTTTGTCTATGTTGATGACTTTTCGTAGTATCATGAACAACTGAGGTGAATTTGTCCTCTGTGCACGAATTATTGTCGGCACCAATGGCCTTTCTTGTCTAAGCTATGTTCGATTTGTCCGTTATATCATATTGGCTTTTCTGACCAAGTTCAAAGTAAAATTGTTTACTTAAGACATTAATATGTCAATTTTTTTTTCTTTGTTACCTTGGATAATCGTTATCTTGGATAACCGTTATCTTGGATAATCATCTATTATTCAGCTCCAGCTTGTCACATCTCCATTTCGTGCTATGTTTACGTCATCACTCCTGCCTTTTACATCATCTACCTCAACATCAGAATGGTTATTCGATCAAGACGCGACGGGTGTTGATTTGTACGAATTCTAGATGTCAACCATTACACGTTCTTTGTTCCACTGTCTTCCTTCTTTGGCGCTCCCGATGATTACTTTCACTCTCCTTCGGTGGAACAGTGTACACTCCAAAGGACTACTGCTGCCTATGACCTATTTTCCTATTCTATATTATTCTATTGTATTTTATTCCTACTATATGGTAGAACTATTCATATCTACTATCCTACTATCTACAGTTTGGTGAGTCCCAATATATATATATATATATATATATATATATATATATATATATATATATATATATTTTTTCTATTATTTATTTGTTGTGTTTTTTTTTTGGAAATCTCACATCTTTTCGTTTTGCTCAGTTTTAAAAGATTTTAATATCTTTTGTGGATTTTGTTGGTCTCTTTTTCCTCTTTGTTTTTGTTTTCGCTTGAGCTTACAATATTTATACATTATCTTTCATACCTTCTACGTGTAATATATACAACTTTAAATATGTCAAAGAATAGTGTTTTTCTAGCATTATTTGTATGACGAAGTAAAATAAATCATTTTCTTAAAATTTCGTGAAACTTTCGACTTTAAGTCAATTTGTTTTTAGTTTGTTTTGTTTTTGCAGTTCAAGTTTTGATTTATTAATTTTTTGAAAATTTCTCAAGTTGTAAAATTTTTCATTTTCTTATATCTAGGATACCTTCTTCCTGTACTGATCCGTTATCCGTCTCCATCTGTAAGGTTTGTTCTTTCTCGCTTGGTGACCTCCCCCCTTTCTTTTGAGGTTGCAGGCAGGATCTGTGAATGAAAACCTCGTTTGCTCATATTAATTCAAGGTATAAAAATGGTTTGTCCCAAAGTGTGTTTTCAATTTCCCATAATTTCTTTTAAATTTGCAGGGGCTTTTTGTAAACCCTCTCTTAATTCTCTTAAGTTTTCATATTTTCATCATATTGATCCTCTTATCAATGTCATTATTCCTGCTATTCCCATTTTCATTGCGAAGAGTCTTTTTCCTCTTCGATACTTTATTATTCTTTGAAGGGTGTCTTTTCCTCTTCATATGCATATTCTCTTTATACTCTTTCTATTCCCATTTATATTGCTTTTCATTGCGAAGGGTGTCTTTTTCCTCTTCGATGCTTCGTTATTCTTTGAAGGGTGTCTTTTCCTCTTCATATGTATATTCTCTTTATAATTTTTCTATTCCCATTTATATTTTCCATATTTCCCACTTTTCCAGAGGATAACGACCCTTACAGAATAGTTTCCTATTCTGGTTTTTCCAGCCCTTCGGTACGTTCAAAACTGAGTTTGACGGACGCATTCTTGTTATAATTAGCTGTAGGCACGTCACTTCTCTGGTTGATGTCCCACGCCCCTAATTTTTCATTTTCAAGGTTCAACTGTTATTCCTTTGTTCAAATTTATCTTTAGTATATTATGTTTTTTTCTCATTTTACCACTTTACTCGGAGTGGTGTTATTTTCATTGTCTCTTTGTTTTCAGGATTTCTTGACATTGGCGATATTGTTTGTGTTATATTTTCTATCGCTACTTCTTTTTCTGGTGTTGGATCCATATAGGTTTCTCCCATTTCTTGTACTAATGAGCGGGGTGGCACTGGTGGCAGAGCCCTTACTTGGTCCAAAATAATATTTCCCTGGGGTTCTAGAATGGGATTGCAAAAAATTGTATGCATCTTTTCAATTTTTACATATCTGTCCTCTGGATATCTATACTTTAGAATGAGGTGTTCCAAAACAAGCAAAGTTTGCGTTCGATTCTTTCTGAGCCTTCTGAACCTAGAGAAAATAATATGTACAAAAGATTTACACGGCCGACCGACGCACAAGTCGATTGGCGACCCAAGTAACATTTTTAGTTTTTTCATTTGCTACAAGCTGTTGTTACCACTATATCGTTAAAACTCATTTTAGAACTTATTAGCCTTAATAAGCCTTTGATAAAATTCCGTTAAGCCCGAAAAGACCAACACTGCAGGAGGTTGTTAAGACTATACCTTAAAACCGTTTCTAAACTTCTTAGTTTTGTATCGTATGAATACATCTACCCCTGTAGTATGCTATAAAACATTCATAAGAGCTATTGTAAAGCTTTATTGAGCTCAACTAGCGGTATTAAATCTTTTTCGATATCCTAATATATATCGGAATAAAACCAATGTTACGAGCTTATGATTGAACAAACACCAACCAATAATTTGTTTATAAACCATAACCTTTTTTTTGATTTTGAAATCATCATGATGTCTGCCGACTCATAATAATCAATTAAAATAAACATATCTTTGCGTGGCAGAAAATTTTCTTACGATCGCGTGAAACTCCTGCCAATAAAAATTTACTGGTGGAATGACATAAAATTTTTCGATTTACAACAACGCGCCACAATTACAACATCATTATTGGCTATCCAATATTTTACTCTATTCCATTTTTAGAATGATTTCATGCTCATCTCAATCATAAACTGAAATTTCCCGACAATAAAAATGATTTCCATCCAGTTAAATCTTGCTGGTCTTGTTTGGGATGGTTTAAGATCAATTGGTGATTATTCCGAACAATATAATCATTCATAAACGCTTTTGATCTTAAGAACCCGTGCACAAAACCCTCACTGGCTAAAATATTCCTAAATCAGAATATTTGTTCTGCACTTAGACATATTGTTTTTTTTTTCGGAGCCTTGACTTAAACTTAATGCACTCAGGAAAGCTAGTGCTGTCAAAAAAGGTAAACAAACCGGAAGATTCAATTTTGTGATGCAATTAATTTTAATTAAATTTGTGCCGTTATGTATCTAACTGTTTCATTGGAATAATTGTTATAATAAAGCTCGTCGTGCTTGATCGGTTGTACTGATGCAGAAAACGGTAAGTGATAAGTGTCTGAAAAATGAAAGCTTTTTTTCGTGCAGCTCAGCTTCTGTTAATTCTTCGAGAGGGTTTTTTTTTTCATTTCTATGTTTCTATGCGTTCTGATTAATTCGTGATTCACTACATGATTATCATTATCAACATAATGATATTGATAACCACACGCAGACTGCATTTCAATAACATGCATCCGACAGTTGAGATTTAAGAAGGCTTTAACATGATTTAGCATAGTCTTAGAAGTTTTACTTATGCCTTGACAAGACAAGCAAGATGAAATCTTGTAGATATCTACAAAGCATTTAAAAGTGGGTTGTACCGAAAAGAACGTTTGGCACTTTGCAATGCTTTATTAAATTTGTTAGGAATGAATACATCTCTAATATAACCTCCATAAATAACATCTAAGATCAAAAAGCACTGAAATTGTTACTTGAGGAGGGAAATTTAACTGCCCCATCTTTCCATTGGCGTAAAAATGCACTCGTTTTCTGTGCTGCTTTTCCAACACTTGTGTGAGAGATTTGCGTGTTTGTTCTTTACTTTCTGTTTGCTTTAAATATATTTGATTGGTTTTGAGATCGTTCCTTATGCAAATTTATGAACTTCAACTGTTCCATCATTATCGGTTGGCTTTAATGCAGTAATTATAAGTGTGTGTACATTGTTTTGAGTTTCTAAAAACCTGTACTTTGAGCGAATCTTAACTTGATTTGCAGCTAAAACAAAAAGAAGACATGCTAATAAATAGTCGCTACAGCTTAATAGAAGAACATTGGAGAAGAAAAGTTACAGAAAACTTAAAATTTTCGCTACTTTTAAAGATTTTATCACTATCTGCTAAATATGTGGCCTTTTTTTCTTTACTTGTGTTTGTGAGTGTTTCTGCTTTAATGTATATATGTATTCATTAGATGGGAATTCCTCCATATTTTGTTTAAATTATTTACATTCAAGAGTTGTTGTTGCAATATGATCAAATTTCAGTTATGAAATCATTGCTTGACCTAACTTTAAAGAATTTGAGCATGTGTGGGTTAAATCAAATATTGGTAAAGAAACTCATATTTTGTATTAGTTTACTTTCCCCCAGATCAGGCTTGTAAGTCAACATACGAGAGTTTTTTCCTGATAGCAGAAGAAATCATAAATCAACTTCCTCACGAAAACAAGGTGCATATTTATGGCGATTTCAATCAACGTAATGCAGATTTCATTCCTGATTTTGAAAACGAGAGTATTCTACTCCCTGTTGTTGGCGATAATGAAACTTTGCAATTTATTTTTGACAAAATTGCATCCTTAGGCCTTAATTAAATAAATCACGTAAAAAATAAACAAAACTGTTACCTTGACACTTTTATTGACAAATATGCATGAAGATTTCTGTGTAAGTGAGTCAATTTCACCATTATGGAAAAATGAAGCGTTTCACACGGCAATAGAATATTCTATGTTTATGCATATTTATCATACTCCTCACGAATACGTGTATGAGAATATTTTCGATTATAGTAGAGCTAATTATACTAATATTAGACTGAAATCAGATAATGCAAATTGGCAATCTGTTTTGAGAAATCAAAATAATATTGAATCGAGTATACTCAACAAATTTATAGTATATAAACACATAGATATTAAGAACACAATGTAATTTAGAATGGTCTACAAAATGTTTGACATCAAATAAATTAATAAATAAGTAAGTTAAAGTTTACCGAATATGCCCCACAATCGCGCTTAGACTCGAGATAAGTAGAAGTAAATGCAATTTGGAGAAAAACTCATCCCTCATGCAACTAAAACAGAATAGTAGAAGGGTTTGTTCGATTCCGTTCGATAATCCTAATGTAAAGATGTGTTATCCCTCTTAAAAGTTACACTAGTGGCTTAAAATCTACGCTATTTTATTCACTTTATAATCATTGATATTATTTTTAAAATTTGTTTCAACACTCTTCTTATATTGATAGTTCAAAAGAAGGAAAAAAAAAACTGCCCTATTCAATAAAACCAAGTTTTGAAATATATAAACATTTGTTTACAACTGAGGAAATTGGATCGCAGTCAGAGATTTTTTTTAAAGAGTTTAGAGCTTAACTTAGGAAAATAAGAAAATAGTACACACTCACCGCGGATTCGTCCTTATCATCACGAGCCTCATCCTCTTCTTCCTGTTGCTGCTGATCATCAATCGACTGTTTGGAATGCGTCGACTTGGCATCGTCCTGTTCATTATCACTTGCACCGGACGCAGCTGCCTCAACTGCTGGAAATACTTGCTGGATTCTCCCCCAACACTTTTATTTCTTCTCGATTCTTATCACACCAGTCTAAAAATGTCCAGTCTGAAAATGTTGGCGGCCGGCGTTTTGAAGAAACGCTTTTCCGCTGTCACCACTTGTAGCGGGCCCCCCCGGCTTGGTCACTGGTTTTTTTCGGAATATTGATCACTCTGTTTTCTTCTCACAAATTTATTTATTACTAAAAAGTCGTCACAATTCACTAGCTTTCCGCCCTTAGAATCGTTCTTAAGGAATCGATGGAGACACTTTCACTTTTCCCTCGATTCTGATCGCGTATGTGGGTGGTTCCACCAATTTCCCGAAATATACTTTATCCACCTATACTTTATCCACCTTATATCACTATCAAACACTCTCGACCCGAATTGGCCCGCTCGTCAATTTGGCAGAAAATGCCCACTGAACTTTGAACGAAAATGTCGAAAACGAACGGCACACCTCGTCCGAACTGGGGGACCGTCAGAACACTTTCTTCACACCGAGGCTCTTCCATCTTGGCGGGTCGGTTTTTAAAGGGTTGATTCCACCCCCTGGCGAGGAACTCACTCTCTTAATTGGTAGAACTTGTCGTCTTGTTCTAACGATCCGTGAGCGATGAGCGTAACAAAATCCGCATGTGAGTCACCGTTCTTCGCGGTTTGTGGTGTGGCTGAAATGAAAAACTTAAGCAAAACAATACGATTACCCGCCGCCTATAGGGCTAAGCAAACCAGAAAGCTGCGTAAGTAAAAAGTTCTCGCGCACGTTTGTTTGCATTACTCCATAGCGGTAAAATTATGTCACTTTAAATTTGGCACTGTCGGCCAAGGTAAAACAAATAAAACCAAATTGACTTCTGGTTTTTTGCAGTTACGCAACAAACCACTGCAACGAGGAAGCATCCGTTACTTTGCTTCGTCAGGCTATGTGCAAGAAAACCATCATTTCCCGGATACGTAGAAAGTACCGTATCATGATGCTAGGCTGGTACACTTGCGAGCTGACTTGAACGACTCTGATCCAGCTGAACGGCGTCTATTCCAACTCCTTCTACATTGTTTCCTGAGTCTAGTCAGATCGGAATTCCACCATGGGGTCCCTCTTGTAGTCTTTACAGACCGCAGAGGACATGCTTCTTCAAAAGCTTCCATAATGTAGGATGTTGTAGTATCAACGGCATCATCCAGATCACTTGGATTTTTAGCCGTGTAGTTCCGGCGTATAGAATAGAACTACGGACGACCTGTTCCGGTGGTAAGAGTCCACCAAACGGGGTAACCCCAATTCAAGGTGTGATGCGAAAAACCGTGCTGAGGAATGAATGGTCGAAGGGGTGAAAAAGATGTTCGGCCGTTAACGGAGCCTGTGGGGCACCTGGGCACCCCTCACAGTATTTTGTCCCTTACCGCGTTAATGCAGGGCTCTGGCGTGGTGGACCTCTTTTCCCGTGCTACTCGTGGGATCCAATCATGAATACAAACTTAAACCAAAATCAAAATAATAGTAGTAGTGCAGGTAGTAGCAGTAGTAGGGAAGCGAACCCCTTCGCAAGAAGTGGGTTAGCTAGGTCTCCGTTGAGGAGAGCGGAAGCAGGAGGAGGCAGCAGTGCACGTAGTGCCAGTGCTGGAAACCATATTTCATCCCCGGCTAACGCATCGGGTGAGGTTATGGATGGAGCGTGGTTGATGAGGGCCATCAATAAAAGTAGAGATGGGCTCTCTGCGATGGAAGTGGCTGCACAGCAGCTCGACTCCATAATTGACTTTGCGTCCTCGAAGTCTAACATCAGCAAGGACCTCAAGCAGGCCCTGTTCAGACTTCGTAAGTCGATGTTCGCGGCCAAGCAGAACCATGCTGAATCCATGGCGACTGTGGCTGCGACAGAACCCGTGAAATTGAAGGTGCCGAAGTCTACCCCAGACGGAGCCCTTCGTCTTCGCGGGTAGCCCCAAAAGTGCGGAAGCGAATGCTTACAACAAGCAATCGCAGAAGCGCGCGAGGCAGCCGTCAGGGGAGGAGCTACCCGGCGGCGCTCGCAAGGCCAGGCGGATATTAACCCCGAAAACCGGCAGAAGTGCCGAAAAAATCGGACTCCAGCCAGGCGTCCCGGAAAGCCGAGAAGGGTGGGCCCGAAAAGGCTGGCCCCTCACGGAGTGATGGGAACAGGGGGTTGCGACCTTTGACAGGTCCTCAATCACCACAGGTTAGGGCGGATCAGGGGGGGGACGCCCCCTGGACAACCGTAGTGAGAAAGAAGAAGAAGGAGAAGCAGGAAGTTCAGGAGCGCAGGGATACCAGGCCTAAGAAAAGTAGGAGGGTAGGTGCCAAGCGCGAAAAGGGTGATGCGATCATCATCAAGACGGAAGAGTCCAAGTACTCGGAAGTCCTGAAGGCGATGCGCAGTGACGCGAAGCTCGCAGATCTTGGAGTCGACGTACGCAGTGTCAGACGCACTCGTACAGGTGAAATGATTCTCGAGCTTAAGCGCGACAAGGAGCGCAAGGGCGCCGCCTACAAAAGTTTGGCGGAAGAGGTCCTTGGCGAGGGTGTCGAAGTGAGGGCTCTGACGCAGTCAGTGACTCTGAAGGTGATGAACCTTGACGAGATCACCAACGCAGAAGAGCTCGTCACAGCACTGCGGCAACAGTGCGAGATTCAGGTGCCCACCGCTGCCGTTCAGCTACGGAAAGGTCCGGCAGGTACTCAGGTGGCCTTAGTACACCTACCTGTGGCGGACGCAAATAAGTCCGCTAAGGTAGGCAAGATCAAGGTTGGTTGGTCAGTATGCTCACTGAACATACATGAGCAACCGGTGATCTGCTTTAGGTGTAGGGAACCAGGACACAAGTCCTGGGGCTGTAAAGGCCCTGATAGGACCAAGTTGTGTAGGCGTTGTGGTGAGGAAGGTCATAAGGCACTAGGCTGCAAGAACCCTCCCAAGTGCTTGATTTGTTCGGCAAGTCCGTGAACAACAATCATCCAACGGGAGGCTCAAGGTGCCCGACCTTCAAACGAGCCATTAACGAAAAGTCACAGTGCATGTAACGCAGCTGAACCTGAACCACTGTGACGCAGCTCAGCAACTGCTGTACCAGGCAGTTGCTGAGTGGGGGACGGACATCGCCATCATATCGGACCCATACCGAGTACCCGCCGGCAACGGCAACTGGGTCGTGGATGGATCCGGAAAAATGGCGGCGATATGGACGGACGGGTAAATACCCCCGTCCAGGAGTTGGTGTCTACTACCTACGAGGGCTTCGTGATCGCCAAGGTAAACGGGGTCCTCTTTTGTAGCTGCTATGCGCCTCCGAGTTGTCGAACCGAGCGGTTCACGCAGATGCTGGACTGCATGACGACCGTGTTGACAGGGCGAAGGCCAGTAGTAATAGCGGGTGACTTCAATGCCTGGGCCGTGGAATGGGGAAGCCGCATCACGAACCAGCGAGGTCAAATCCTGCTAGAGGCACTGGCCGTGCTAGATGTCGATCTGGCTAATGTTGGTACCAAAAGTACCTTCAGCCGAAACGGAGCGGAGTCGATTATCGACGTTACTTTTTGTAGTCCTGGCCTAACGAGTAGTTCGAACTGGAGGGTAGACAATGCCTACACTCACAGCGACCACCTGGCGGTTCGCTACAGTATCGACTACAACATAGCAGGCAGCGCGTAGAGGAAGCGGCTAGGTCACGGCCAAGCCCTCGTAGGTGGAAGACATCGTACTTCAATGACGAAGTACTTAGGGAGGCGCTCCGTCGTGAGCGTAACCTACTCGGCCTAAGCGGGGACGAACTGGTAGCGGTGCTTTCGCGTGCGTGCGATGCGACCATGCCTAGGAAAGTCCACCCTAGGAATGGGAGACCACCGACGTACTGGTGGACTCAAGCAATTGCGAACCTGCGCCGTGCCTGCCTACGGGCCAGGAGGCGGATGCAGCGAGCACGTACCGAGCAGGAGCGTGAAGAACGACGGGCGGTGTTCACCGCTGCCAAAGTCGCGCTGAAGTCCGAGATAAGGGCAAGCAAAAAGGCCTGCTTTGAGAGACTCTGTCAGAGTGCCAACGCGAACACCGTGGGGTGATGCCTACAGGATCGTTATGGCGAAGACAAGAGGTGCAATTGCTCCTACGGAGCAATCTCCACAGATGCTGGAGGGGATCATCGAGGGGCTCTTTCCGCGCCACAACCCTAGCCCATGGCCTCCTTTTGTAGGACAGCCGGGGATTGGGGCTGGCGATGAGGATAGAGTAACCGATGAGGAACTTGTAGGGATTGCAAAATCCCTAAGCATGGGGAAGGCACCAGGTCCGGACGGAGTTCCAAACCTGGCCCTCAAAGTCGCAATCTTGGAGGCTCCCGGTATGTTCAGATCTGCTATGCAGATATGCCTGGACGAGGGAGTATTTCCAGATGCGTGGAAGAGGCAGAGCCTGGTAC
Source organism: Aedes aegypti (assembly GCF_002204515.2). NCBI lineage: Eukaryota > Metazoa > Arthropoda > Insecta > Diptera > Culicidae > Aedes > Aedes aegypti. Next base: position 28,989 of record NW_018735916.1, read on the forward strand.
TATTGCCAAAGGCGGGGAAACCACCTGGTGACCCGTCGGCGTATAGACCAATATGCTGATTGACACGGCGGGGAAGGTGCTCGAGAAGATCATCCTCAACAGACTGTTGAGGTACACTGAGAGTGTAAATGGTCTCTCAAGCAACCAGTTCGGCTTCCGGAAAGGGAAGTCCACCGTAGACGCTATTCTGACGGTTGAGAAAACCGCTGAGATAGCACTCCAGCGTAAGAGGAGGGGGATTCGCTACTGCGCAGTAGTGACTCTGGATGTAAGGAACGCATTTAATAGTGCCAGTGGGCGGCTATTGCCGATGGCGCTCCTGCGTCTGGGGATACCCGAGTACCTGTACAAGATTCTCGGAAGTTACTTCCAGAATCGGGTATTAGTCTATGACACAGAGGTGGGTCGGAAGTGCTTTCACATAACCTCAGGAGTCCCGCAAGGTTCCATCCTGGGCCCGGTGTTATGGAATGTCATGTACGACGAGGTGTTGAGATTAAAATTCCCGGCGGGTGTGGTCATCGTTGGCTTTGCCGACGATATTACGCTGGAGGTCTACGGTGAATCGATCGAAGAAGTGGAATTGACTGCAGCCCACTCGATCGCAATTGTGGAGGAGTGGATGAGCTCCAGGAAACTGGAATTGGCTCACCACAAAACTGAGGCGGTTGTTGTCAACAACCGAAAGTCGGTGCAGCAAGCGGTGATCAGTGTAGGCGACTGCACGATCACTTCGAAGCGCTCCGTCAAACACTTGGGGGGTGATGATCGACGACAAGCTTACCTTCGGTAGCCACGTCGATTATGCCTGCAAGAGAGCCTCCACACGCTATTGTGGCACTGTCCCGGATGATGTCCAATAGCTCTGCGGTGTACGCCAGCAAGCGAAAGCTTCTGGCCAGTGTCGCCTCGTCCATACTGAGGTATGGTGGCCCGGCTTGGGGCACGGCCTCAAGTACCAAGAGCTACCGTAGCAAGCTAGAGAGTACTTATAGGCTAATGTGCCTGAGGGTTGCGAGCGCGTACCGTACCGTGTCACACGATGCACTCTGCGTCATCACCGGTATGGTGGCTATTGGTATCCTTATCATGAAGACATAGATGCTTCGAAATGCGCGGCACAAGAGGCATACGCAGGACTGCCAGACTGGCCTCCATGGTCAAATGGCAGCGTGCGTGGGACAGTTCCACCCAAGGAGTGTGGACTCACAGGTTGATTCCGAGGTTAGATATCTGGGTCAATAGGCGCCATGGGGAACTAACATTCCACCTGACACAGGTCCTTTCGGGCCATGGTTGCTTTAGACAGTATCTACACCGTTTCGGTCATGCGGGTTCTCCCGAATGTCCAGTTTGTGCAGGTTTAGAGGAAACGGCGGAACACGTTTTGTTCGTGTGCCCGCGTTTCCGCACAATGCGTGACCGCATGTTAGCCACATGCGGTCGGGACACGACTCCGGACAATTTGGTCCAGAGGATGTGTGAAGACGAGTTTGGCTGGAATGCCCGTTTCATCGGCTATCACCCACATCGTCTCGGAACTGCAAAGGAGGTGGCGAGTGGACTCGAGGAGTGGCTAGTGCAGACGCTAAACAACAGGTGGTCCAGGGTTCGCAGTCGGCTACGTAGGTCATACCGGTGCCCTACGGTCGAAATCGACCCTTACCGCCGATTAAGTGGCCGCGGGGAGAACATCCTGGTAGCTCTGCTGTCGTAGCGCCGGCCTACTGGGTTGGTACGAGCCTCTGGTTGTTCGGGGCAGGTGGAGGCCCTTCGTCAGCATCCCAGCTGGTGCTAGCTGATAGGGCCTGAGCCTTCAGTAGGTCAAATTGCGAAGCCCGCAGTATCAGTTCTTGATACCTGCGGTGCAGCTGGGCGCGGGGCGTAGTGGTCGACCCTGCCCGCCTTTCAGCGGACAACGGGAGGTGAGGACCACCTGGGAAGCTGGCAAAGCGCCAGCATGCTACCTTGGTGGACCCCCCTAAGCGTGTCATCGATGTTTCGTTGCTGCATGGCTACGCAGCTAACCTGGAAGATGCGATGTGCAATAGCCCCTCTCCGAAGCAATGCCTTCTTGGTGGTCCCGGAGAGACGAAGGGTTTGGCGGCAATGGAAATGGTTAGTGGGTCGGGGGTGTAGTCCTGTTTACTGCTTGCATGTAGTAAATGGTCCCTAACCCCACACGGCGTCTGTTGAGCAGATTATCCCCCATTGCTAGAAGAAAAAAAAAAAAAAAAAAAAAAAAAAAAAAAAAAAAAAAAAAAAAAAAAAAAAAAAAGATCACTTGGATTTTCAATGGACGGAGAATATCCATGAAATTTGGTCGTAACCAATTCAATGTAGAGTTCCCATTTGTTGACCGGGGATTCCTAAAACGCTGACTATCTGAACAGAAGTATATTGACTTTTACCCATTACGCGCTGTTGGAGTGCTGATTGCACTCCACACATAAGAGCAAATATTTCCGCCTAAAAAACGGTGCAGTTTTCTACCAAGTGAGTAAAAACTGATTCAGCCTTAGCTCACGAGAATATACTCCTGCACCAGCTCTACCTTCAAGAAGGGAGCCATCAGTGTAACATACTATATTGCTTTGATATACTTCTTTCCAAATAGCCAAGACTCCACTCTTCCCGTGAAGGGAATTGTGTGGTAAATGTCCTGTAAGGAAAGTTACAAGCAATTGTGAGATCACTTGGAGCAAGGACAATTTGTCCCAATTCACCAAAAGTGGAAACAACGAAGTGTGTGTAGATCTATCGATTCACTGGATTTTTCTCCAGTAGTTCCAGTACCCATAACGTAAGAGCAAGAAAGTGCTTCTTGTTTAAGATATATGTGTAGTGGCGCAACGTCGAAAAGGGCCTCGAAGCGCTGCTGTGGGAGTTGTAGAGAACGCCACCAGACATCGCCATCAAAGCACATCCTTTGGAGATGGCCCATTTTGATTGGATTGTTCTCACTTCGCCCTTTTGCCAACCACACATACGACAATTCCCGATATGCCAATATTGGCTCGGAACAACTGTTGTGTAGTAATCCATTTTGCATATATATTGGGTTTGAGGCCCCAAGTTTTACCAAAGGTTTCGCCGGCATTGCAACCGAAGCCATGCAAGCTTTTATTTCGACGTCTGAATATCAATGTGAAGGATGTCCATTGAAAAGTTTGGAAATCTAGGATGAACTCCGAACATACTTTACATTTGATCAGTCACATTTAATCTCAGGTTGCCAAAAGACGTAAAGGTCGGAATTCCATCGCGGTTTTCGTCCTTATCCGTAAAAAAGAACAGATAGATGTTATTAATTCCGGGTTTAACCGAAAGGCCATATTGGGCGACAACCAACTTTCGACTATCCTGAAGAGCACTTTGCATCAGGTCGAATCGGGTGCTTATGCACATACCAACTATCAGAGCTAGAATCAGGTTCGTCCGGGCACAATCCATAATTGGAAACCGCTATTATTGAAGGTTGCCTCAATAGCGTATCTTGCCACGAGATTCCACATAAGTTGTGGACAAGGCTCCCCCTTGGGGGCATCCGCAAACACTCAATTTTCGAATCGCTGCTTGACGCAATGTCGAGAAGAGATGTCGGTTTTTTGAGCATTTGATGAATCCAATTGGTAATCATTGTAGGTAGCCATGGTTTCGTGCGGCTTCCAATATGGCATCGAAAGACACGTTATCAAAGGCACCCTCAATATCCAAGAAAACACCCAAGCAGGATTGCTTCTGAGCGAATGCTTTCTCGATATCGTATACAACTTTGTGTAAGAGAGTCACAGTGGACTTTTCCAGATTGGTAAGCATGTTGATTCACATGAAGAGGCATGTTTGCCAAATAAACATCACGGATGTGATGATCGATAATGCGTTCCAGACTTTCAGAAGAAAAGAGGTCAGACTGATTGGTCTAAAACTCTTCGCTTCCTCATACGACGCACGTCCTCCTTTTGGGATAAACTTTACAGTAATATCACGCCAGGATTTGGGAATGTACCCGGTAGCAAAACTGCTTACAAGTAGCTTTTTCAAAACATGTTTGATAGACTCAAATCCCTTTTGGAGCAGAACAGGATAAATCCCATCCGCTCCTGGAGATTTGAAAGGAGCAAAACTATTAAGTGCCCATTGAATCGATTCAGTAGTTACGATACTGCGAGCCGAGGCCAGAGACTCGTAACTACATGAAAAGACATTTGGTTCATCCGTAGATGCTATGTCCACACATCCGGGGAAGTGTGTATTGAATAAACATTCTAAAAACTTCTTCATCGGAAGAAGTAAAGTCACCATTAGGTAAGCGAATTTCGTTCACTTGGAAATCCTTAGATTTTGCAAGAATTTTGTTCAACCGACTGACTTCACTCAAACTGGAAACATTTGTACAAAGGTTTTTCCAGCCGGATCGTTCAGCAGAACGAAAGAGTTTTCTTGTAAGCCTTGCGAGCTGACTTGAACGACTCTGATCCAGCTGAACGGCGTCTATTCCAACTCCTTCTACATTGTTTCCTGAGTCTAGTCAGATCGGAATTCCACCATGGGTCCCTCTTGTAGTCTTTACAGACGCAGCAGAGGACATGCTTCTTCAAAAGCTTCCATAATGTAGGATGTTGTAGTATCAACGGCATCATCCAGATCACTTGGATTTTCAATGAACGGAGAATATCCATGAAATTTGGTCGCAACCAATTCAATGTAGAGTTCCCAGTTTGTTGACCGGGGATTCCTAAAACGCAAAGTCTGCGCAGTTACATTTGAATGTTCAAAGAAGATGTAGCGATGATCAGATAATGATTCCTCATCTGATACATGCCAATTCGTCAACTCGTGACTATTCGAGCAGAGCGTTATGTCTAACACTTCTTCTCTATTAGAAACCATGAAGGTTGGGCGATTGCCTATGTTAAGTAATCCAAGGTCTGTACTACTTAAGTATTCCATCAGACTGGAGCCTCTCAAATTGATATCCGAGCTGCCCCAGATGATGTGATGAGCATTGGCATCACTGCCCACAATCAGCGGAAGGCCTTTTGTTACGCAGTGTACGACAACTCGTTTGAAGTCATCCGTTGGGGATGGTTCATCATGTGGTAAATATACCGAACAATAGACGTATTTCCTGTTGAGGTCACCAACAGAAACATCGATTGTGACAGCACATACATCTCTGGTAGTTAACTCAGAAATGAGTGTAGCAACGATTGCTTTTTAACGAGCACGCATGCGCGGGGCATGGGAGCGCGAGTTTGCCATTTCAAGTTTGCTAAAAGTAGCAAAAACTGGGGTCCACAAGGTTACCTAGATACTCTACGAAAGTAGGGTTCTTGAACTAGCGCCACTTGGGCTGCACCATTTTGCATGAGTCTGCAAAGATTGATCGTTGCTGTTCTTTTATGCTGAAGATTGATCTGAGCTAACCTAACCGTAGCCACTACCCAAACTAGGCAGGATTAAGCTTTTTGCAATCTCAGCACGAAAAAGACCAGCAACGAAAAACCAGATCGGTATCTATTTAAAG
>NW_018735917.1:0-72239 GCF_002204515.2 Aedes aegypti
TTCGACTAATTAAATCACCGCATAGCCATTGCAAAGCTAGATAGACTGGGAATCAACGGCAGCCTTTTACAATGGTTTCAATCGTACCTGACCGGTCGTCATCTGTTCGTCGATTTGGGAGACTGCCAGTCGCCTACTTTTGCTGTCTCATCTGGAATCCCTCAGGGAAGTCACTTGGGGCCTCTGTTATTCCTGATTAACTGCAACCTGGTGATCAAAGGAACATGGCTTTCTTACGCAGATGACCTAAAGCTCTTTCTTCGAATCCGCTCAACTGATGACTGCAGATTTCTTCAACTTCAGCTGAACGCTTTTGCTGACTGGTGTCATTTAAACCAGATGGATGTTAACCCTTTAAAATGCCCGGTGATATCGTTCTCACGCAAAAAAGAGACAATTGTCCATAAAATATTTGGTCAAGACATAGAGTGTGTTAACCAAATTAAGGACCTGGGAGTTATCTTGGATATCCAACTCTCCTTTAAGCAGCACATCTCGTTCGTCGTCGACAAAGCTTCCATAATTCTAGGACTTATCTTTAGAATTTCTAAACATTTCTCGTATATCTTCTGTCTTAAATCGCTCTACTGCTCCCTGTCTCGTTCCGTCTTAGAGTACTGCTCGGTAGTTTGGACGCCTCACTACAACAATGGAGTTGAGAGAGTTGATACCGTTCAAAGGAGATTTTTGAGATTTGCACTATTCAACGAACTCAACAACACTCTTCAACGAACTAATTACAACATGTTTGGCGCTATTTACGGTCTGCAGAGGCATTTCAATAGAGTTGCGGCTCTCTTTGATTTCAACTTGCCTCGCCAACTACTTCGACGAAGTTTCAGTTCGTTTTTTGATAGATCATAAGAATGACAATTTTAAATATGTTTAGTTTTAAGATGACATCATTGGGGCTTTGAAGCCTGTTGGGAGTACAAGTAAATAAAAAATATGTGCTTTTGCTAATGAGTTACATAGATTATCCAATGTTGAAACATTGGAACAAATGTGGAATAAAATTATTCATAATTTTAGACAAAAATCGTTCCAATCTTTAATTGCTACGATAAATAAGCAGGTGAATTCAAGTCACATATTTTTTAAATGTATAGTCCTTATTATACGCAACAGTTTTCTGATCTGGCCCAATGTGCATTGTGGTGTCCCACTAAAAGGGATTGACTGACGTCCCCATCGCTACCACGCCTGCCGCCAGTATCCGTTCCGGAAGGAAGAAATACTACACCAGGGGCCGTGGATGTTACTCCGTGGTTGACGCGATGACAAAGATGCTCTCGTACCCCAATGATTCCGACAATGGAAGCAAATTTCGGTGTTTGTGCTCTGCTGGATGTAAGGAACGCGCGAGCTCACAATACAATGTTATCCCCACATCTAAATGGAGAATGTATTTTAAAGATTTTATGAGAACCCAACCACTTCTTGGGGCGCTCAATTGTGTGCGATGGTCATTGTTATGTGAAATGGGAAAGTGCTCGCTTCCGAGAGCGGGTTTTTTTTGTGATGGTCTTTCTGTTCGGGACCACACCGAGCGGTCATAAATTGTAATTTTAGAATTCATGCGGAAATCGGGATCAGAAGCGATGAAGAGCGATTCTTTGCCGGTAGATGCGGGATAAGTCACAAGCCTTTATGACGCTGTATGAGCAATTGCTGCTTTCGTAGGAGTTTCATTCAGAATTTTATCAGACAATGGTTTTCCATTGTTGAACCGAAAATTGAATCACATTTTTATTTAAGCTGAATAAAATATTTCAGTAGTAATAAAAAGGATCGTTTTTACTGCTGAGAAAATCTGATGAATCAATGATATTGTCATATGAGTCTTTTTTTTTACTTTAACGTTTATTTAACAGGCTCAAGCGCCACTAGGCATAACGGAGCCGAATTCAATTGATTTTTTTTTACAAATTCATAACTGCTTCTTAATAATCTATTTTAGTTTAGGGGAACCGTAAAACTCGCGGTTTGGCCGAGGTTAAGGATAACAAAAAAATGAAGGAGAGGATAGGGTTAAGGTTTACATGTTGACGTTCAGCGTGGTAGTGAGTATCGTTGTTGCTGCAGGTCAACCGTAGAGTGGACATGACGACAACCTGTAACGGTACAAACAAACGTATTTCGAGGGGACAAGGTGGACAAACGAAACCAAAAAGGGAACTATGTGGACAGCGAGAATGGGAAATCAAACAATGACATCATTTTGCTTCAAAAATTTGTAAATAAGCATCATGTAATCGAAATCCAGCCTACCCAGAACATCTCTAATGTCTTCCTTATCTGGTTTCCCTCGGGCCCTGAGGGATTCACATAAATCGGATCTGGCAATGCCGTATTCGGAACAGTACCACACCACGTGGTTGATGTCTCTGTAACCTGCACCACAACCGCAACGGTTACTGTCTGAGAGCCCTATTCGATAGAGATGCGATCCCAAAGAGTAGTGGTTGGACATCAGCCGACACATTACCTTGATAAAGTCTCGACTCATGTCCAACCCTTTATACCACGGCTTCCTGGACACCCGAGGGAGAATGGAATGCAACCACCTACCCAAGTCACCATTGTCCCATTTTTGTTGCCAACTGAGCAGGGTTTGCTGACGAGCAATTGCAAAAAATTCATTGAAGGCGATTTGACGATCATAAATATCGCCTTCCATAGCGCCCACCTTGGCGAGTGAGTCTGCTTTCTCATTGCCCGGTATCGAACAATGTGAAGGGACCCATACCAAGGTGATGGTGTGATTCGATAAAGCACTCAATGAAGATCGTATTTCGCGAAGGAAATACGAGGAGTGCTTTAACGGCCTCATTGAACGTATAGCCTCAATGGAGCTGAGGCTATCCGTAAAAATGAAAAATCGATCAGAGGGAAGAGAGGCAATTCGCTCTAATGCATAATGTATAGCCGCTAATTCTGCGACGTATACTGAGCATGGGTTTTGAAGTTTGTGGGCGGCACTATGAAATTCGTTATAAACACCAAATCCAGTGGAATCATTTGTTTTTGATCCATCAGTGTAAAACGTTCTGTCGCTGCTGACATGACCGAACTTGTTTGCAAAAATTAGTGGAATATACTCCGATCGGAGATGATCTGGAATTCCATGGATTTCTTGCTTCATGGACAGATCAAAACCTACAGTAGAGCTGGAGAAGTCTGGGAAGCAACTACGATTTGGAGCATTCAATGAAGGGTTAACCTCCAGACTCATGTACCAGTAGTACAGTGTCATAAATTTTGTTTGAGGATTTCATTCGATTAGCTTTTCAAAATTTCCAATCACCAATGGATTTAACACCTCACATCGGATGAGGTAGCGTAGCGATAATTCCTCGAAACGATCTGATAAAGGCAGTACTCCTGCTAAAACTTCTAAACTCATCGTATGAGTTGATGACATGCATCCTAGCGCGATCCGAAGACAACGATACTGGATACGTTCCAGCTTCAGGATGTGTGTTTTCGCGGCGGATTGAAACCAAAAGCTACCGTATTCGAGAACCGACAGAATCGTTGTTCGATATAGCTTTATCAGATCTTCCGGGTGGGCTCCCCACCATGTTCCAGTGAGGGTACGCATGAAGTTGATTCGTTGCTGGCATTTCTGATACAAATATTTGATGTGCTTTCCCCAGGTGCATTTAGAGTCGAACCAGACCCCTAGATACATGTGTGAAATACCCTGAGCAAGCTCCTTACCCATGAGTTGAAGCTCTACCTTTGCAGGATCACGCTTCTTAGAAAAGACAACCAACTCAGTTTTCTCCGGAGAGAATTCGATACCCAGCTTCATGGCCCAAGTAGACAAATTGTCTAGAGTATCTTGCAGTGGTCTTTGCAAATCATCCGCCCCTGGTCCTGTTACAGAAACAACGGCATCATCCGCAATTTTCCACGAGACAATCATCAATGTCTCTGACATAGAAATTGTAAAAAAGGGGACTTAAACATGAGCCCTGGGGGAGACCCATGTAACTTATTCGTGAAGTTGTTGAGGATCCGTGAGAAAAGCTCATACGTTTCTCAGACAACAAATTATACAAGTAGTTGTTTAACAATAATGAAAGTCCACAATCTTGAAGTTTGTCTGAAAGGACATCTATGCATACTGAATCAAAAGCCCCCTTAATGTCCAAAAATACTGAGCCCATTTGCTCCTTTTGAGCATAGGCTAGTTGGATTTCTGTTGAAAGTAACGCAAGACAGTCGTTCGTTCCTTTGCCTCTGCGGAAACCAAATTGCGTATCTGAGAGAAAGCCGTTCACTTCAACCCATTTGTCAAGCCGATAAAGAATCATCTTCTCTAACAGCTTGCGTAAGCACTGCAGCATCGCGATAGGGCGGTACGAGTTGTAATCCGACGCGGGTTTTCCGGGCTTTTGGATGGCAATTACTCTCACTTGTCTCCAATCATCCGGAACAATGTTGCCTTCAAGAAACTGATTGTATAAGTCCAACAAGCGCCTCTTCGCGACGTCTGGGAGGTTTTTGAGCAAGTTGAACTTAATCCTATCCATTCCTGGGGCGGAGTTGTTACATGAAAGGAGAGCAAGTGAGAACTCAAGCATCGAAAAGGGTCTATCAACTTCGTTTCTCTCTGGCAAACAAGCGCGAACCGTCCTGTACACGGGAACGGAGTCAGGACACACTTTCTTAGCGAACTGGAAGATCCACCGAGAAGAGTGTTCTTTATCTTCATTTACCGACGACGCGTTGCGCATTCTTCTCCCTGCGGACCATAATGCTGTCATCGACGTTTCCCTCGAAAGACCGTTTACGAAATTTCGCCAATATCCTCGTTTCTTCGCTTTGACAAGGCTACCAAACTTGCGTTCAAGAGAGGTATAGCGCTCGTAGTTTTCCCGAGAACCGCGTTTCCGGTATTCTTTAAACGCGGCGGATTTTTCCCGATATACTGCGGTGCACTCCTCATCCCACCACGGGGTGGGTGGCCGACGTCGAACTTTCGATCCCGGTATTGGTCGACGCTGTGTTTGAAGAGCACTGTTGACGATTAATTCGGATAGGAACTGATACTCTTCCAACGGAGGAAGTAACTCGACCGACTGCACGCCATCGATGATCAACTCAGCGTACTTTCCCCAGTCAATATGTTTCGTGAGGTCATACGCTAAGTCGATCTGGCGGGCCTGACACGAATCATTGGTGATAGAAATTTTGATAGGCAGGTGATCACTACCATGGGGATCTTGAATCACTTTCCACGTGCAATCCAATGATAGCGAATTCGAACAGATGGAGAGGTGGAGCTGGAGGTCTTACTCGTGTTGCTTCCCCAGTGTTTAAAATTGTCAAGTTGAAGTCGTCGCACAAGTCGTATATCAAGGACGAACGGTTACCGTCATACATTGACCCCCAGGCTGTACCGTGCGAATTAAAATCGCCAACGACTATCCGTGGAGCCGGCATAGCGCAGCAGATGGCTGCAAGGTCCCTGCGAGATACCCTGGCGCTCGGCGGCAGGTACACACTTGCTATGCTAAAGCTTTTGACCTGCAATGCGACTACTTCGGTGCCAGTCATCGGGAGGAAGTCAACTCTATAAAAGGAGTGGAGTTTTCTGATCCCCAATAACACCCCTCCATAACCGTCTCCTTGATCCTGACGGATAATGTTAAAATCGTGGAAAGAAATATCTTTATCAGAAGTGAGCCATGTTTCACTAAGGGCGAATATGTCACAGCGCGAGCTGTGGACTAAAAATTTAAACGCATCAATATTTTTAAGAATGCTTCTACAATTCCACTGTAGGATTACGATCATATCCCCGACCTCGTTGGTTGAATTATCTATCGAGAGATATGAACGAATCAAGAATCGGCCATTGTGAAAACAGACGTTTCAGAAGAGGTTTCACGAAAGGAAGAGCCATGTTAATGAGGTTTCTTGTTGCGGGAGAAACTTCCAATATTTTGAAGATGATTTCCACAATCCCAGAAAGTGTTAGTTTGTCGGAAGTTTCGACACTTTCCTGTCGAGCCGAAGGAATATTTGCGTGTTGGCTTTCTGGGCGAAAAACTGGGATATCTGGGGTTTTAGATGATCCCGGAAGTGACGGAAAATCTCCAGGGACAAGTCTGAAACCTGGTGGATTTGCTTTGATAGCTTTTTCGAAACTTCTTGACTTTTTCAGGGAGGGTCGGAGTTCCTGCTGTGCGTTTTGAGAATTTTGCTGACGATGTCGCAGCTGTCTAGCAACAGCTCGCTTTCTCTTTGATCCTGTTTGCACAATAGTATACTCTTCACCCTCCTCAGAGTCAGAACCTTGCTCATCGTCAGCTAGGGAGGTGAAGATATTGTTGCTAGCTATTGGTTGGGTTGGCGGAGCAACAGCTAGGGCGATCTTCTTCAGCATTTCTGCGTAAGAACGCTTCGATCGTTGCTGTAGAGATCGAATTTGATGTTTCTCCCTCTCTATATACCTAGGGCATGTGGTGAGCTCATGTGGAGCTTGACCACAGCATGTACACTTAGGTTCTGTACTGCAGGCACCCTCAACATGTTGCTCACCGCATTTAGCGCATCGTGGCTTGTTACAACAGAAAGGTGTGGTATGACCAATCTGTTGGCACTTATCACAGTGCATGACCGTAGGTTTATAGAGGCGAACGGGTAACCGAAGTTTCCCGATCACCAAGTAGTCCGGAAGCGCCGATCCAGAGAATGTGACGCAAAACGAATTTGAGGGCTGTTTTGTGCCATCAGGAGCCACCTGATTCATTTGTCTGACATCAAGGATAGTGACTGGGGGAACATCACGGTTTTTAAACCCTCCAGCACCAGCTTTGATGTCAGCGCAACTCAAATACGGTTCGGTGACAACCCCTGCGATCTCAATGTCTCGATTTGGTATGTATACTCTGTACTCCATCGAGAAAAGCTCGTAGGAAGCAATTCTATTTGCCTGTTCACGATCACTGACAGTGATTCGGAGCTTGTCACGGCTGGGTGCATCTACAGACTCGATGCCCCGAAACGACTTTGCCAAATCTTTTTCGATTTGCAATTTGTTTAACGGTTTACCTTTGGGCCGGAAAAAAACCAGAAAGGGACCCTAGATCCGGGCGGGTAAGCTTTCTGGCGGGGGTTCGCTTTACCAAAGGTGGAGGGGAGCGCTTGTCGTTGATGTGCAGAGGAAGAATTCGAAGAGGATGTTTCCATTGGTACTTGTGGACTGACCAATGTTTCGTACGATGGTGATTCAATAGATTCATCCTCAGAAAGATGGGTAATGGATTGTTCGATTTCAGGCAACCTCACTGGAGTTTGTAATTCAGGCACTCCTTGTAGGGGAGAAGACCCTGTTTCTAATACGCCGGTCTCCATAGGGGAGACATTTTCAACAAAATTATTGTTTGACTCGTCTTCGGAGGATATTAGAAATTGCGAATTGCCCCCGCCTTCATCATTTGGATCCATTGTGTTGTAATATTAACACAAGGGAAAAATCAAAAACCTAACTTATATTTACAAGTGGGCTTTTTTTTAATTTAGCTCACAGAAAGAAGCGTTGGTTTACGCTTCGAGAAAAATAACAATAGTAATAATAACCACAAAAAAATGATTTGATTGATTTTGCACTGCTGAGTGAATTAATCAATATTAATGCAACACAAAAAAAATCAAATTAATAATACAATACAAAAATAATTCAGCAAAAAAAAAAAGTTCTATTTTAGTCAAGGGAAAAAACACTTCGAGACCACTGTGTAAGTCAACGTAGATGAAATTGTCCGACCGACGGCAAACAATGCAACCAAGAAAATATGAACAATTTACCTAACCACAGCGTGCTACAGCTTGTTATCTGCTTACTGTAGGTAGTCAAACAGGCGGCGTTTTCTGACCTTGGCTCGTTCGATCTGCTGGAGCTGGGTACAACGATGAAAGCGCGTTGATGTTTGCGATGGGCACGATGGTAGATGACGGGGAGGAGGGACCCCCGGTTTGCCCTTTGGTGATGCTTCGACGCACAGTCTAGCCGTAGGACTAAGCCAGGACTAGCTGCTTCCACGTGTTGCGCGATTACCGTTTCGTTCACTGGTAGGATTAGCGAATGATAAAAAAACTCCACTTGGAGAAAAACTCTACCGAAAAAACGAATGGTACAGAGCACGGAATAAAGGCGACCGTCTCGATAGAGCGCACGACGAGGAATGATATGAGTCATACTATATCAAATGGCCCGAAAAAGTGAGAACATATAATCGTCCCTAGAGAATTTTCATCTTGCCCGCTCGGGTGAATCAAGGTTACGAATTTTTTATTGAAGACACTACACACTAACAGTCCATACACACTTTATTTACAATTACCGTAAAACGGGGTATCTTTGATAATGCGGGTAACTTTGATAGTGCAAGACCCACAACAAATTAAACGAAATAACGAAGTTTCTGTCAATCAGTTATGAAAAACGAATGCAAAAGTTAAGAGTTAATCTAAGTCAGAAATTTCCATTTAGCGTTGAACGCCTAGATGTATGCAACGCCTTATGAATGTTTCGTATTTCATTCAATTTTGTTCGATTTATATTCCATTATCAAAGTTACCCCAAAACAGAAAACCGACTTTCGATTATATGAATAATAATAAATCCACTCAGAATAAATCTTTTGGCAATCTATCAAGTGCAATCGATTTCAAGGATGTCAGTTCTTGTTCCAAAAATATAAATTGTAATTCTTTGAAACAGCATGCATAAATATTGAAGTTTTCTTCTAAAAAACTATCAAAGTTATCCCGTTTTACGGTATATAACACTTTATTTTACAATTAAATAATAACTTTATTATACACTAACATTAAACATTTATTACTCTTCATCTAGTTAAAATTTGGTCCCAAGACCGTTTGCTGCTCTAAGCGATTGGCATCTAACTCAAATTCTATTTCTCCGACCCTTGACCTCCTCAAAATGCATTTTTATACTCTTCGCACACGTTTCGTACACATTAGCTACTGTATAAGAGATCGAACGTAGTGGTGGATTCCCATGATCTGGTATACTGTGGTCAAGAAATAGCTTCCACAGCGATGATCAAGGGGTTATCCGATCAGATATCTGGTCGTTATTACAACTCTACATTCTCCTGCAATTTATCTGAAATTCCGGAATTTCTGAAAGAAAAGAATTATGTCTTCGAATACTATATTGGTGGTGGGTCACCATTCTTAATGCAGCATATAAAGTGCTTTCCCATATCATCTTCCGCCGTCTATCGCCACTGGCAAGCAGATTTGTCGGAAGTTATCAAGCCGGTTTTGTGGACGGGCGATCGACGACAGACCAAATCTTTATGTTGCAGCAGATCCTCCAATATCAAGTCCCTACGCACCACCTATTAATCGATTTCAAAGCGGCCTATGATACCATCAACCGCGAAGAGCTATGGAAGATTATGGACAAGAATGGTTTTCCCGGAAAACTGACTGGACTGATCAAAGCAACGATGGATAGTGTACAGTGCTGTGTGAAGATATCGGATGCATTATCGGACCCGTTTGAAACACGCAAAGGACTTCGACAAGGCGATGGTCTTTCCTGCCTCTTGTTCAATATTGGGCTAGAAGGTGTTATGAAACAGGTGGGCTTCAACATGCGGGGCACAATCTTCAATAAATCCAGCCAGTTCATTTGTTTCGCTGACGACGTGGACATTGTCGGAAGAACGTTCCAGGTGGTTGCTGAACAGTATACCAAGCTGAAACGTGAAGCAGATCGGGTTCGATTGAAGATAAATACGTCGAAGACGAAATATCTGCTGGCAGGAGGAACCGAGCGTGATAGAGCTCGCATTGGCAGACGCTTGACTATCGACGGGGATGAGTTTGAGGTGGTGGACGAATTCGTCTACCTCGGATCATTGATAACGTCGGATAACAACTGCAGCAGAGAAATTCGAAGACGTATCATTGCCGGAAGTCGTGCTTACTACGGACTCCACAAGACCTTGCGGTCTGGTTAACTTCACTTCCGTACTGAGTGTACCATGTACAAGACGCTAATAAGACCGGTAGTCCTCTGCGGGCATGAGACGTGGACAATGCTCGAAGAGGACCTGCAAGCGCTAGGAGTTTTTTAACGACGTGTGCTTAGGACGATCTTCGGCGGAGTATGTGAGAACGGCGTATGGAGGAGAAGAATGAACCACGAGCTGGCGCAACTCTACGGTGAACCCAGTATCACGAAAGTCGCCAAAGCTGGAAGGGTACGATGGGCGGGACACGTTGTGAGAATGCCGGACAACAATCCCGCAAAAATGGTGTTCAACTCAAATCCGGCCGGTACAAGACGAAGGGGAGCGCAACGAGCTAGGTGGTTTGACCAAGTGGAGCAGGATCTTGGAAGTGTGGGGCGATCGAGGAATTGGAGGTTAGCAGCCATGGACCGAGTTAGTTGGCGTAACATTGTGGCGCAGGTCATGTCTTGAAGGACGTAGAGCCAGCAAAAGTAAAAAAAAAAAGTGATCGATTCATGGCTTAAGCAGGTTGAGACGATTGGGGCAAAAGGTAAATTTTCTCTACAACCCTGAAGGGGTCTTCAGGGTAACAACTCTAACTACATCGTCTGCCTCCCGGATGAACTTCCTGAATTCTAGCCATCCTCCACCGAAGTGGGGGCGTATTATCTACCAGTAATCACTACCAGTTTTCTCACTGAAATCGGCACACTCCGGTGGACCTTCCCACCAAAGTTGGTTTTTCAACATTTCTTGCGGCAACACTCCCTTTGAAATAAGGTCCGCTGGGTTTACAACGCATTGAACATGGTTCCATTTACCATTCACAATTTTCTATCAACGCTGATTTTTTTGTCACAAGATTACCTACGAAGGTGTTCCAAGTAGCCGGGATCGCCTCCAACCATTGAAGAACGCAGGTTTAATCTACCCAAAAGAATGCCCTTGCATCTATTTAAAGCGCCTTGAATAGAGGTATACCTTCTCTTCCAGTTGTGCTGCTAATAACGCTCCAAAAAGTTTCAGCCGCGAAATTGTTTGCGTTTTCAATGGGAAAACCTTGGATTTACAAGTAAATAATGCAACGTAGCACCTTTCGTAGTAATATGTACCATGGACGACAAGCACAGACTCCATATGCAACTTTGGATGCGTTAGAGAAGAAATGAATTTGAACATTTGTTGCTCTATCCATTTTTCACATTCTTTGGTTCAACAGGTTGATCCCAATCTAGCTTCTTTCCAGAGGCGCGTCCACGTTCAAAACCATGAGTAGGACAAATGTTGGCAAATATTTTGTGCCCAGTGATGCTTAGAAAAATTTTAACCCTAGACTGTAAATTGACAGTTACATACTATATTTGAGGGGCTCAAACACAAAGGGGAGTAAGTGACATTTTGGTCGGTTTAGTCGTTGGTTCATTTCCTAGGGAATTTCTCCAAGAATTTCGTTTAGAATACCTAAAGAATTCAACCTGAATTTTTCTAAGGAGAACCACATACATGAAATTTCTTTAATGAATATTTCAGAAATCATCTGAATTCCTTCAAAAATTCTTTGAGATATTTTTCAGGATAGTCCTAACTCCTCCACAATTTTACCCAGTTATTCATCCAACGATTTCTCTGAAAAATCCTCCAAGATTCCCGATCAAAACGTCTCACTATGGGCGGTTTCCATACAGACTGGCGGCCAAAAATAGTTTCTCCATCTCATTTCGTATTTATGAGTTTTATGATACAAATTTGATGTTTTATTTTCAAAAACAAGTTTTCGAGACTAACTCTTGAATAGGGACTATAGCGAAATATTAAACTTTGTTATGCGATTAACGTTGTGCAAACCATTATAAATATTAAAACTTACATAGAAATGATGATACGAACGATTTAGCAAAATTCAGTTATTTTCTGAATTAGTTTTTAGCTGTTTTCAATAGAAAATGTTTAAAAATATTGGAAAAATTCAAAAAGCCTTAAATTAAAAAAGTTCTATAAACTTATTCGATTTTTTTAACCGCCTAAGAAAAAAACATCATAAAAGCCACTATTTTGAAGCTTTTTTTTATTTTTTTTTATTGTTTTAATATTTTACGTAAGTATTATAGAAAAAAAGTTATATTCATTAGAGTAAACCGTAGTTTTTGTTGATAAAAACAAGTTTTTCTCCATAGGCTCAACTTTGGCACCTCATATCTGAGTGTGCAATGCAAATCATGCCCTAATATTTTGGGGATTTCTTAGCATACATGTTTACAATGAGATGGCGAACAAGAATTGAAATTTGGGGCACATCACTTTTTTGATTATTGGCCACCTGATAAGTCATAGTGCGTCTTCTTAAATTCAATCAAAAACTTCTCCTGAAATTTATAGGGATTTCCTTTAAAATATCTTTCAGGATTTATAAAAAAATAACTGGGGATTCTCTCTAATAATACCTTCAGCAGTTGCTTCAGCGATTCTTTCTAAGATTTGTTCCAACATTTAAAAATCCTTTGAGATTTTCTCAAGTAAGTTTAGAAAGTATTTTTTATGATTTTTTCTAGGAATGTCTCCCTGAAAATTACGAGCATTAAAAAAAAACAAAATCCGTGAGGTATTCCTTGAAAATATCGTGGATTAATCTCTGATAAAACTTATGTATGTTTGAAAGTCACCCTTAATAAACATGGATCACACTCCGGAATACTTTGGAAGATCTCTTAAAGTAACAACTGGATAATTCTGTTGAATGCTTAGTGGGAAAATATCTGCAGGATATTCATTTGATACTGTGCGGACCTGAAAGGGTTCTTTATACTTAGTGAGCTGCGAACATAACTTCCAGTGGTTCGTACTCAATATGAGTGCTATCGCAGTAGGGTAATGCAGAACCAGAGAGTAAATACCTTTACTGTCACTTTAATAGCTAACTAGGGTCCAGGTAAGACGTGCTACATCATAGTGCTGGATAAATCCTTTTCGATTAGTATTATGCCTTTTCACACCTACCAGCATTGAAGTTGATTTCAAGGTCCATTTTTTTCAAAAGAAATCCATCGCTTTCCATCATTTCTTCAAGTATAACTTATAACTGTTTTGCCGCTTTGGATCTTCCTCATTCGGAAGAATATCTCCCGAAATCGGTAACTTTACGCGTTGTTCATACTCCGTTGTTGGCTGGTCGGCCCAGCGATTCCAGTGCTGTACCGCAATCTACTCAGCTAGACCACGATGGAGGACTCAGCCTACTCTGAAGCTGGCCGGGCAGTTGCCGAGGTAGGTTCTGTGATTCCAGTGGAGGAAAACTTCCAGTTCACACGTGCCCTGACGACCATTTGCCGATGCTGTTTCGCAATCTACTCAGCTAGTCCCCGACGGAGGATCTAGCCTACTCCGATCACACCCGATGGTCTCCTCTCATCAACAGATTGACTCGTCAAGGTTGGCTTCCGGTTCACCAGCGTCAACACCGACGTCAAGCGCTGCTCTCTGCGTCTCGTTTCGCTGCTGTAAGCCAGACATTCATTCAGACATCAAAGGCCGGTTCTTCAACTTCAGCATAATAAACGTGCACAGCCCTCACTCCGGAAGCACTGATGATGATAAGGCGCTGTCCATTTATTACGTAAGACATTTTTCGGGGTTTTTCAACCCCCCCTTCCCCCATAGTAAGATTTTTTGTATGAAAATTAAAAATAAATTGTATGGCGCGTAAGAAATCTCAGACCGCCCCCTCCCCCCATAAACCCTTACGTAATTAATGGACCACCCCTAAAGACGCTTTTTACGCGCAGCTCGAACGCGAGTATGACAGCTGCCCAAGCCACGACGTCAAAATTATTATAGGAGATCTAAACGCTCAGGTTGGCCAGGAGGAGGAATTCAGACTGTCGATTGGAAAGTTCAGCGCCCACCGACTGACGAACGAAAACGGCCTACGACTAATTGATTTTGCCGCCTCCAAGAATATGGCCATTCATAGCACCTACTTCCAGCACAGACAGAATCGCAAATCGACCACGTTCTGATTGATGGTCGGCACTTCTCCGACATTATCGACGTCAGGACCTATCGTGGCGCTAACATCGACTCTGACCACTATCTGGTGATGATCAAACTGCGCCCAAAACTCTCCGTCGTTAACAACGTACGGTACCGACGGCCGCCCCGGTATGACCTAGAGCGGCTCAAGCAACCGGATGTCGCAGCGGCATACGCGCAGCAACTCGAGGCTGCATTACCGGAAGAGGGTGAGCTGGACGAAGCCCCTCTTGAGGACTGCTGGAGAACAGTAAAAGCAGTCATCAACGATGCAGCTGAGAGCAACGTCGGGTACGTGGGACGGAGTCGACGGAACGATTGGTTCGACGAGGAGTGCCAGGAGGTTTTGTAGGAGAAGAATGCAGCGCGGGTGGTCATGCTGCAGCAAGGGACCCGGCAGAACGTGGAACGCTATAAACGGAAACGGCAACAGCAGGCCCGCCTCTTTCGGGAGAAAAAACACCGCATGGAGGAGACGGAGTGCGAGGAGATGGAACAGCTGTGTTGGTCTCAAGAAACGCGTAGGTTCTATCAGAAGCTCAACGCATCCCGCAACGGCTCCGTGCCGCGAGCAGAGATGTACAGGGATGAGGATGGGAGCATTCTGACGGACTAGCGAGAGGTGATCGAAAGGTGGAAGCAGCACTTCGACGAACATTTAAATGGCGTTGAGAGCACAGGCAATGAAGATCGAGACAATGGAGGAAATGCCTTCGCCAGTACTGCGGAAGATGGAAACCTACAAGCCCCCAATTTGAAGGAGGTTAAGGATGCCATTCACCAGCTCAAGAACAATAAAGCTGCTGGTAAGGATGGTATCGGAGCTGAACTCATAAAGATGGGTCCGGAAAGGCTGGCCATTTGTCTGCACCGGCTGATTGGCACAATCTGGGAAACAGAACAGCTACCGGAAAATGGAAGGAAGTGGTAATTTGCCCCATCTACAAGAAAGGCGACAAGTTAGATTGTGAGAACTTTCGAGCGATCACCATTCTAAATGCGGCCTACAGAGTATTATCCCAGATCATCTTCCGTTGTCTGTCACCTGTGGTAATCGAGTTCGTGGGAAGTTATCAAGCCGGCTTCGTTGACGGCCGATCGACAACGGACCGGATCTTTACTGTACGGCAAATCCTCCAAAAATGTCGTGAATACCAGGTCCCAACGCATCACCTTTTCATCGATTTCAAGGCGGCATACGACAGTATCGACCGCGTAGAGCTATGGGAAATCATGGACGAGAACTGCTTTCCCGGAAAGCTCACGAGACTGATAAGAGCGACGATGGAAGGTGTGCAAAATTGTGTGTAGGTTGCAGGCGAACACTCCAGTTCTTTTGGATCCCACCGGGGACTACGACAAGGTGATGGACTTTCGTGCCTGTTGTTCAATATTGTGCTAGAAGGTGTTATGCGGAGAGCCGGGCTTAACAGCCGGGGTACGATTTTTACGAGATCCGGTCAATTTGTTTGCTTCGCGTATGATATGGACATCGTCGGCCGAACATTTGAAAAGGTGCCAGACCTGTACACTCGCCTGAAATGCGAGGCAGCAAAAGTTGGACTGGTGGTGAATGCGACCAAGACAAAGTACATGCTAGTTGGTGGGGCCGAGCGTGACAGGGCTCGCCTAGGTAGCAATGTTACGATAGACGGGGATACGTTTGAGGTGGTCGACGAGTTCGTCTACCTTGGATCTCTGCAGACGGCTGACAGTAATGTTAGCCGTGAAATACGGAGGCGCATCATCAGTGGAAGTCGGGCCTACTATGGCCTCCACAAGAAGATGGTGTCAAAAAAGATTCACGCCCTCACCAAATGTACCATGTACAAAACGCTCATAAGGCCGGTAGTACGGGCATGAAACGTGGACAATGCACGAGGAGGACCTGCAAGCACTTGGAGTCTCCGAACGTCGGGTGCTTAGGACGATCTTCAGCGGTGTGCAGGAGAACGGTGTGTGGCGGCGAAGGATGAACCACGAGCTCGCCCAACTCGACGGCGATTCCAGTATCTAGAAGGTGGCCAAAGCTGGGTGTATACGTGGGCCATGGCATGTTGTATGAATTCTAGACAGCAAACCTGCAAAGATGATGTTCGCTTCGAATCTGTTTCGTACAAGAAGGCATGAAGCGCAGCGAGCTAGATGGGTGAATCAAGTGCGCGTCGATTTGGTGAGTGAGAGATAGAAGCGAGAATGGAGAAATGAGGCCACGAACCGTGTATTGTGGCGTGATATTGTTGATGCAATAATATCCGTTTAGATGTTAACAAAATAAATGAATTTTTAAATTGCCTCTAAATTAAAATGATCATTTAAAAAAGAGATTACAAAATGATTAATCATTTGTAAACATTGAACCAATACTTGAAATTTATTTATTCTTCATTATATAAGAAACGAAAGAAAACCGGCACAAACGATGAAAGTTTGCTATTGAAATTTATACAAACGAGAGGTTAACGAGGTATTACCTTATTCTCTTTCCTTTTTCAGGTAACCATCATTTCTTTGGACAAATTTCGGATACTTAACGGATAAACAGGTAAACGTATACTACCTTGTGATACTCTACAAGAGAGATTCGCGGAAGCTGACATTTCTGTCAAAATGTGAGCCAATCGAGAAGCGAGAACTGTCAAAGCGTGAGCCAAACGAACATGCGTTATGTTTGTTTTGAACTTTCCTTGAGGAGTTATGTAATCCGCTTGAAATTATTTCGGTTGAAGTTGCATACAGGGTGTCCGTAAATTATCCGAACAACAAAATATGAGGAAGATTATCCCTCATTGAAAATAATAACAAATAAATGTCATTGTACCTATTGAGAATCTCAATTTGAGATATATCTTTATGTTAGCAAAATATATTTGTTTCAATAATTTCAAAATGATTGCTTCGTAGTGATATATTTATATTACAATTTATCAGAGACGTTTTTCTTGAGGGCCGCTAGCTATTTGAAAGATATTTTGTTCTTGAATTCTAAAAGAGATTAATTCAAAAGTCCAATTTTTGTTTGAGATTATCTATAGGATCACGGCTTCAAGATAGACTGGAAGTAGAAAATTATTCGATGCAAAACCTATGTGTTCGATGGACATTTTTCTTCGATCATAAAGCTAAAAAAACGGCGTCAAGCACTGTACCGTTTTGATTCATATTACGGACAGCTTCAAATTCCGGACACTCTACTTTGTATGGTAAACATTTCACGCGAAATATTTCAATTTTTGCTGATCAAAAGTTCTCAATTCTCAAGTAAACTTTTTGCATAAATATCTTTGAAAATTTATAATGCCCAACTATCTTAGATGTCTCTTTGGTGGTTTAACGATTTCGATTGATGAGTTGACTGTTCCATTAATGATTATCATGAGCTGTCCGGAATTCGATTCAAAGTGTCCGGAATATGAGGCAGAAGTGAGGAAGCGTCCGGAATAAGAATCATGAAAAGTCCACACATTTTGATTTATTTAAAATTATTGAAGTTGCGGAAGCGTATTCTTCATCCACCGTTCGAAAGTAAAGGGCTTCCGACGCTCGATAGCGCTAAGGAATCATACAGAATGATTTATTTTGTATGCTCTATGCTGGGTTATATTTCCTTAAGTCCTTAAGTGTCCGTAATATGAATCAAAACGGTAATTCAATTTACATTTTTCGAAGAATATCATCATCATGGTGGGAAATCCTGAGTCATCACTCAATAATTCTCATTTATCTGAAGGAAATTAAATCGTTACTCTTTGTTACGGTCGGTTAATAATCGATGCTGAAGCAATGAACCATAAAAATTAATAAATCCATTGTGAACGAAAGCAATGGGGCATTATTCTATTCTTCCGAGTTTCCTTCGAAGCATGCAAATATGTCCGGTTAATACATGTAACATAAATTACTATTTCAAATTATTTACCATCCATCAGACCTCATTTATCGCCCAGGACACCGATGGAAATTGAAAATCATTCATTATAGGTAAATCGCCTTGCGGCGGCCTTCAACGTTGGGACGTGCGTATTAAGCATCCAGTTCAGGCCCCAATAACTCTAATCTCGTGCCGTACGGTTTGCATGTTGCTAGCATCGGCCTCACAGTGGTCCATTATTTCAAAAAGCTGGCTATTTCCAAACATAGTTGAAAATTGAATAACTATGTGAAACAATTATCTAAATCTTAACAATCGATTAGAGAAAATTCTTTTCGCCAAATTGTGCCTTAGCCTTAGCTTTTTTTTTTTCTAAGTATAGGGTAGGTGTACTAGTTATGGCCATAGTGGTTCCCTTTTTCGCCATACGTGATTACTTAAATTTATTCACATGAAGAAAAGTTTTGTGTGTGTTAGGAGTAAGATAAAGAATGTATCTTGATGTTTAAACATTCGAAAATATTAAAAATGTGAAAGCTATCGACATTTTACATATGGCCAAATAAGGAACCACTATGGCCATAGCTGGTACACTTTCCCTAGATCCTTAAAATGTATTAATAACAGTGGTTAAAAAAAAAACTTTGAATTGTTTAGTTTAGTTCAGCTGTTTAAATAAATGAAAACCAAACTATACCATTCAATTCCACTAGAGATTGCATACTTTGACAGATACGCATATTTCGACCTCAACTATAAGACCGTCTAGTGGAATTAAATGGTATATCAATGCTATCATGATTTTCCAAATCCGGACCACTGAGGAACCTCCTAGTTCCAGTGATGGGCCCCGCGGTGACGACACCTGATTGTACTTTCAGGAAGTTGCCCGCAACCGAATTTGATGGGATTCTATTTGGCCAAGAGGAAAATTAATAACGATGATTTGAGAGCGTGCTTCGCAGTAGCAGCAGCAGCGGAACGATCGTCGTCGTGCAGTTAGCTAACTGGCACCATCAACTTGGGTACCCACAGTTTTGGACAATGGATTTTCAACTTTCTCGATTTTCTGAAGAATTCTGAAGAATTAAATAGAAGAAGAGTATTTAAAAAATGGCTTTTTAAATTAAACAAGGATACATGATAAGCATCACTTACGTAGGTAAATCCAGATTGCGAAGCTTCTAAGTCCTTCCCACTAAATCTTTTTCCCGTGACAAAATGAAGATGCAGAGGTATACTCGGTATACAGAAACAATGGATGTCACACTAACATTCCTCCCCTTCCCGTTGACCGTAAGGACGTTAGTGAGTTTATTATATTTGGAATACTTGATATTATAGCTTATATAAAGATGGCAAGCTATTTCCAAGCTTCGTCTGTTTAATCGTTGTGCAAATTCGATTATTCTGGTCAATCATGAAGTTGCTTATGCCAAAAATCTAAAGAAGTTTCAAATATATCGTCCACTACTGTACCAATCACAGCGGACGTCACTTGTGCTCTCTGCTGCGCTAACGAGTACAATATAATGATGCAAATGAAAAGTGAGGATTGATAGCGTGATGCACCCGAGAGAGTGATTAGGTACCTCCTACTGCTCCTAGTGGGGAAGCGACCGAGACCGAGCTGAGGATGCATCTCATAGATGACTGACAGCTCGCTCGGCAATGTGGAGTTGATGTAAAGTGGTGGCGACGTCGCGACGCAGGATTGCAAGGGCGTCATCCGTTGATGGGATCGGTGTTCTTGTGTGCTCGACTCGGTTACTGT
This sequence comes from Aedes aegypti, assembly GCF_002204515.2. Lineage (NCBI taxonomy): Eukaryota > Metazoa > Arthropoda > Insecta > Diptera > Culicidae > Aedes > Aedes aegypti. The sequence continues at coordinate 19,679 of NW_018735917.1, forward strand.
ATGTGTCGATGATTCAATGATGATGAAGTAGTAAAAATTATTAGTAACATTAGCTTCGAAACATGATCACAGGTGAAACAATTTTAGAATCGGTTCCAAGTGGCGTTATTTGAAACCAAAGTTTTTGAAATATTAGGTTTTTCTGTTGAAGCACACTTTTATAGCTGCCTATTTTCATTTTAAATGCACTAGGCAGCAAGTTGATTTGCTTCAAAATGACTTGCGGAATCTATAAATCTTGAAGAGAGAGTGTGAGACAAATTATTTGTCTAGAAGGAATGGACATGTAACTTCTAAAATTGTCTTTTAGGTATATGTACCTAACAACCTGCGTTCTGGAACAAATTTCCCTGAAAAGTGAACCGCACATCAAAAAAGTTCCTGTTCAGCTAGGGCCCAGCTGTTGCCAACCGCCCACTTACTCATCCAGTTGGGCATGAGATGATTAATCAAACTAAGTGGAACACAACTCCATATGATGTAGGGTACGGCTTACGGATCCATCAGAATCGGCTCCCACCATCATCCCAGTCCCAGCAGTGTAAATCTGTTGATGGAAAAACAAACAGAAATCAATTCGGCCGAGGTTGCGGCTTTTTCGGTCAAAATAACCATCGCCCATGAACTAGTGGAGGTTGGCCACCAACGGAAACCCAATTCCAATAATCCACAATATTGAATGATCCAGCTGGTGCTTGATTCTAGGTGGTTAGTGACCGAGCAAGCGTTTCCTGCCGGACGACGACGTAGTGGAATAGGCTTTAACAGTTTTAATTCCGTTTAGACAGGACTCGAATGGGTCTTCTAGTGCAGAGAGCCGTTTTGGTAGCCGTGTGATAATTTTGTACCACACTTTTCGCCAGGATGCAAGAATCTCATCTTATAGCTAACTGAGAGTCTATCTGAGGATGAAAACCATAATACTTAAATTTGTTTATTTCAATAAACAATTTAACTACCTTAATAAAAAAATATTTCTAATATCTGGATGTTCTGTGTTGGTCAACACTATCAACCTAATTTGGTAATACTATTAACATTTGTTAAGGTGAAGATGCATCGAAGCCAAACCTCAATTTTTCAAAAGCACAAATCTAGAGAACCAGACAGCGGTTCGAGCTGAAAACTTAATCGATTGTTCATCACCAACGTGTGACCAATCGGTTAAGTTTTCAGCTCAGACTGCTGTCTGGTTCTCTAGATTTGTGCTTTTGAAATTTTAAGGTTTGGCTTCGATGCATCTTCACCTTAACAACATATAACATTTAATTTGCCGCAGCAATACAGCATTTTTGCAGGTGAATTTTATTCACCTGCTCATAAGAGTAAACAAATATTTGTAACTAGTGGGCCCGGCAAACTTCGTCTTGCCATCAAGTAGGCTGTTGAAAAACGCTATGGATCGTCCCATACAAAATGACAGTTCCGTTCACGCTCGTTTTTCCGACATTCCCGGTGAATATCCTGGGATTTTTTTACAGACAAACACGTCGGAACACTTGACGAACAAAACGGAAAAATAATCATTAAAATCGGTTGACCCGTTCGGAAGCCATTTCGTGACATACAAACACCACTCCATTTTTATTTATATAGATTAACTAAACCTAACTTTACCTAAATATATTAAGTAAAAAAAACTGAAAAACAATTCGCTAATTGTTTAGCAGTTTTTTTTTACGAATTTCTGCTACATTAATTTAATAGCCGGATCGCAAGCACGTTCAAATTGCCGTCTTCTTGAGTTTTTGAGACGAATCATGGAATAAATGTTATCGTTTATAGTAAGAGATGAGTACTTCAACTCACATTTTGGCATATGGAAAAACAGTCGAATTTAGTAAAGTTTCGAGAACATTGGCCAGAACAACTATTGTTTGTCAGTATAAGAGCACATGGAAGCCTCCTGTATTTTCTGCCTGTGTTGTTAGCAAAGCTCCAAGCTTTGAGCCAGCTCTTCTCCAGTAGCGAAGCTAGGTTGAATACAGGACGCTTCGATGCTTACTGACTTTAAAAATGGCTTGCTCAATTTTCACCACCTAATTAAATTTCAATCTTGTCGCTCTCTTGCGACGCCTATCCACCTATTCATTTCCATCAATTGGTTCTATAGACTCCCTTTATCTTTGAGTCGCATGACCACTACAGCCATAAAACAAAAATAATATAAAACAATCACGGTCAATACCTTCTCCTATGATACATTGATAGTTTTTGAATATAACACAGACCCTTCTCCATTCACAAGCGGAGTATTATTTTGATTTATACCGATGTTTTTAATTCAATATAATTGTTTTACAGAAGCAATGTCAGTCACAATAGTCACGATTTTTACAAATTTCTTTGTTCTAACAGATTTGTATTGATTCAATTTATTGGTTATTTTGTTTCATTTCGCGGCACATCAGTGATATTTATTAATTTCAAATTTCGCAACGAAAAAGATTCATTTTTTTTGCAATCCAGTCAAGTTGTTCTTTTCAGGTGTGGGGGACGGACCTGGTGTAGTGGTTAGAACACTCGCCTCTCACGCCGAGGACCTGGGATCGAATCCCATCCCCGACATAGTCACTTATGACGTAAAATGTTATAGTGACGACTTCCTTCGGAAGGGAAGTAAAGCCGTTGGTCCCGAGATGAACTAGCCCAGGGCTAAAAATCTCGTTAATAAAGTCAAACCAACCAACTTTTCAGGTGTTCAACTATGCGCTTTGAATAAATTTGTCCATGAATTATGTTCGTAATTTTCAGTGCTTTCACTAAGAACTTTTTTGCCAGTTTTCACTGAGTTCGTCCTAGGATTCCCACGGAAAATCATTCTCAGACTTTCTGATCTCACCATAAAATTTCACGAATCTCTTCAAGAATTCCGCCAGATAATGCATTATAATTTTTTTTAATCATAATTTCTGGAGGGTCCTCTAGGTACATATTACATGTGAATTCCAATTGTCAAAGTATCCTCATGTGTTCATTAACAATTTGTTTAGGACTTTCAGAAATTTTTAAGAATTTCTCCAAAAAAATAGTACAAAATAATGTAAGAATGTCACCAAAAATATCCTCAAAATCACTAAGCAAGGATTCATTTCACGAATTGTTCAGAGAATTCGCCAACAGTTTTTCCAACTTTGCTTTTGAAGTTCTTTCTAAAATTTGTCTACAGGATTGTTTTAAAGAATCGCAACAAAAACTGGATAACTTTCTCAAAACATTTAATAACTCTTCCAGGTATTACTTCAAAGATTCCTCGTAATATTCCACCAGAATTTCATGACTAATTGGTCGGTGTCCAGATAGCCTGAACCAAGTGTATTTTAATTGTTTCAGGAAAACGTACCCCAGCCCCAGGCACTCGAATTATTAACATGTTTGCATTATTTGCTGTAATAATGCAACTTATCTATTCGAAGATACATCTGTATCAAAACAGTATCGAAAAATTCTGATTTGTCAGATTTCTTAACGTATCTTTATCTCGACAAAATATCATCTAATCCGGTCTGTCTGAACACCTACCAATTAAAATGAATTAAATTGGGCAAATGTTATTTATGAATTTCTCTACAAATCTTTGTGTATTTTTCACAGATAACTGTTTCTTAGAGTTATCTTAAATCAATCAGCAACATTCCATTCCTTCAAAACTATCTTGAAAACAATTTATTTTTATTTTTTAAAAATGCCTTACTAAGAAATTTTTAAAGAGTTCTGACATTCCTATAAATTTCCTAGTGAAAACCATTCCGCAAAAATAATCATAGAATTTCCTAGTAATTTTGTCAGGGTTTTCTCAGAGGTATATTATTGTTTCCCTAAGATTCTTCCGAAAAATTTACCAATGATTGATCTGAGCATTTCCCAGAGATTTTTTTTTTCAAACCGCACTAACGATTGTTTTGGGAAGAAACCTCTCATCAAATTTACTAAGAATATGCAGTTCATTCTTGAACTTCTCAAAAACAATCTCCAAGGATTCCATTATGTATTATTTCAGGTTTTAGAAAAAACTTCTTTTTTTTGCAAATTTGGTAATCTCAGGATTTTTTTCATAAATAACATTTCAAAATTTATCCACTCTCCATTCTTTGGTTCAAAAACTACTCCAGGCATATCTCAATATTTTTTAGGGATTGCTTTACAAATTCCTCTACGAATCACTAAAGAAGAGTTTGAAAGAACTTCATTGGTGATTTTTGAATAATTGCAGCCTAAATATGATTCGAAAAAAATAACTTAACTTTTGTCGTAAAATTCAAGAATTAAACACCTGAATTTCTGAAACTTGTTGACAATGTACATCACAGAAGTGGTCCTTTTCTAAAAGGATCCTAAAGGATGTATTTTAAAAATTCTACTTCTTTTATAATAAAAAATGGAATTTTTACTGAAAGTATTTGTAACTAAAATCCGAAGTTTCATGATACTATGCTGCATATATTAATGTAGAACCCATTTTTTTTCCTACCTCTAGAAATTCCAAACAAACTTTTTTGAAAGCCACTATTATCGATTAGGTTGTAGTACTGTAAAAGTTTAACGCAAAAGTTTAAGATTTGAATAAATTTAAATCTTAATGAAAACTTTTGCATTACTTTCAAAATTTGTTGAGGAATTCCTACTGGATTTTCAGGAATCAGACACTAAGGAGTGTATCGAAGAGTAGTCGCAAACGTTAAAAACAGTCTCAAAAATATTGGGCTGAACCTACAAAAATTTTTTTGATCAGAAATGGTTTACAATGTATTAAAAAAATTATGATGCGGGGATATTGTTTCAATAAAGTGGCACTTTGTATGATAATTTTGCAAATTACTAACAGATGTCGATGAAATTCTTGCATACCTCTGAAAAAAATTGATATATTAATAAATGTGTTAAATTTCAAGAAAAAAATGTTTTTTGTTTATGCTAATATATTCTGTGCCACAACTCTCATGACATAGTGTAAACAATATTTTGGAAAATACACTAACAAGCATTTGAAAGCAAAATGCAAAAATCGAAAAAAGTCGATTTTTAAAGACCTCGTTTTTTGATTTTTTATTTCTTCACGTTAATGGTAATATCGAACGATTGTAACGAATAAAAAATAGTTTTTTGATTGGAAAAGTTTCTTTGCGTATTTATGAAGTACCGTAAGCAAAAAATGGTACTCAATATAATTACCGCTCTATATGACAGAGCTTCAAAAGTTGATTATACAAAAGTGGCATTCTAAAACCGACCTTATTCCAATAATTGGACTTTCTTAGAGCAATAATTTATTTTTTTGAATTCCGTTTTACGTGCTGTGTGAAGTAAACATGTTTTCCGATATAATAAGCTTTTCATCCTATTTTGTTTGATATACATTTTGTTCAATACAAATCATCGAATCTTCAGAAGACACTTCAAAAATGTAATTTTGTGCAAGATTTTATTTTCTCTCCTTTAAAAACCTTGTTATATTTATATTAAGACTGCATATTATTCAATATTTTTTTAGTTGCTTCAATATTTGATGACATGATGAAGATTTGCGTGAAAAAATCTTTTAAAAAGATGAACTATGTTCTGAGATATACCGTTTTCAATGTTTGCGACTACTTTTCGATACACTCCTTATACATATAAGAAATCTGCATTTTTTCTCGAAAATCTGATAATTTACCTTTCTTTAGATTTTTTAAAATGTTGCTAACAAAAATCTAAAGAAAGGTAAATTAAAAGAGTTTCGAAAAAATTGTAGAGTTCTTATATGGAGTATGGAATGATTTTTGTACGAAGTGCCTCAAAACGTCATGCGATGGAAAGAGAAACAACAGAATGTTGAAGCTGGTAGAACAAAAGCTGAATAATGGTACAATAAAAGATAACTAATAATCTATTCTTCAGAGGTAAATTACCGAACAGTTAGAACCTCTCTAATTAGTTAACAAATAAAACAAATTTCTTCTGAAGATCCATCAGAATCTTCTTTAGAAATAATCCTTGAAATCTATCCTTCCTTGACTTCTGGGTTTCTACAATTCTGAATGTCGCTCTCGTAACGCTAAAAAAATCAAACTAAGAATATGGTTAAATTATTTCTAAAAAAGTGTTTTAAGGAAGAGCAATACAAATTTCTTCATTAATATCTTAATAAATCTTTTCCCCAACTCAGTTACTTTCCTACATGTTTCTCTAGAGATTCCTTTACTGTTATGCTTATTTCGGAATCAAAACTTTTCCTGGAAGTTTTTCAACAAATTTCCTCTGAAAATTTAAAGGCATTTCAAAAAAAAATTTCTTTTCAATTCTTGAATAATCCGGGCATTTGAAGCAAAATTTCTTAAAAGAACAGAAGAATTACGCGATATCTGAAGTATTTTGGAAATATTTCTTAAGAACTTTTGCTGAACCTCGAGGAAGAATTTGTAATAACATTTTTGGGAAAACTATTTAAAGAAATTCACAGAAGAATTTCTAATTGAACTTCCAGCGATAATCTCAGAATTAGATTTGACAGAGTAAATGATTTATTGAAGGGATTGCGAAGGAAACTGATTTTTTTGAAAGATTAAGTAACATTTTTCAGGTAAATCCGGGAATATTTTCTCTCGGAATCAATTTGCTAATAAAAAGTAGACATAGAAGGAATGAATGTCCACCAGGAGGAATTCGCTTTGAAAGTGTGAACAAGTCCCACAATATTGTTCGAAAAGTTTTATAAAAGCTCTGAAGCCACCCTTAAATATTCCTCGATTTTGTTACATTTTTCGTACCAGGTTATATCTCTGTTACTCATCTGAAAAAAAAACCCTGCTATGCCAAAGTTCCTTGAATGTTTTTATTAGATTGATTTAATTTTCGACAAAAATTCCCGCTTTGTATTGTCTGAGAAATTCCTTTAGTATTTTTGTCTATTTTTTCAATTATTTTTCTCGGACATTATACAAAAGTCAATGTATGGATTTCTTTAGTGAATTCTCATAATGGAAATCATCAGCATCACCACACACTTCGAGAAGGGTATCCTCCAAAAACATTAGAAATCAGAATGCTGCTTTATGCTAAAACAGCATCATTTGGATTATTCAGAAAAAAAATGAATTTTTGGAATCAAACTTCCCCTTCTTGTACCACGGTATTTTTCGCAACGGAGTGTCGAAAAATTTCGCTTATCGCATACAACAAGAAACTAGTTCTAACAGTAATCAATGGATCGACAGCCGGACGGTTAAGCTTTCGGTTGTCGCGCAATTCACTGAACTCAGAACCGCCACGCATTAGCTGTATGAAACAAGCGAGGTTTTCTCACTATGGTGTCGTGAAACATAAAAAAACGTAACTACTGAAGAATTGTTCGTCTATAACAAGAGTCATGTACCGTTTTGATTCATATTACGGACAGCTTCAAATTCCGGACACTCTACTTTGTATGGGAAACATTTCACACGAAATGTTTCAATTTTTGCCGTTCAAAAGTTCACAATTTCGAGGCTCGTTTTAGTAAGCTTTTACCATAAATAACTTTGAAAATTTATAATGCCCAACTACCTTAGATGTCTCTTTAGTGATTTGACGATCTCAATTGATGATTTGACTGTTCCATTAATGATTATCATGAGCTGTCCGGAATTCGAATCAAAGTGTCCGGAATATGAGGCAAAAGTAAGGAAGTGTCCGGAATAAGAATCATGACAAGGCCACACATTTTGATTTATTTAAAATTATTCAAGTTGCGAAAGCGTATTCTCTACCCGCCATTCGAAAGTTAAGGGCTTCCGACGCTCGATAACGCTAAGAAATCATACAAAATGATTAATTTTGTATGCTCTATGCTGGGTTATACTTCACTGAGGCCTTAAGTGTCCGTAATATGAATCAAAACGGTACATTGATTCAAAAAATGTTGCTTCATATTAAATTGTTTTTTTTTATTATCATCAAAAATTCTGGGGGGGTGCCTGGATGATTCTGGAGGGGGCCAGACCCCCCTGCCCCCCCTGTTCCTACGCCAATGCACGTAACTCACGGCTGGTCAACGGCCGCTAGAGTCAGCTTAAGGAAAGTTCACAGAAGGGGATACTTCTCAGCGGTTAACGAGACACTGCATCTCTAGAGTCAGCAGTGGCGTAGCGAGAGTTTTGGGGACCGGATGCAAAGTAAAGGCCCCCAAATAGAAAACTCTACATTCAACATCTCTTCGATAACGTTTAGCATTTTGAATAAAATTAAGTACGTTAAAGGTCAAAAACATAATCTTCCCTTATACAAGGAGGTATCCAGAATTGCCGTCAGGAAGTAATTTCTGGAGTAACATCTCATGGAACTCAAAACAAAAATGCCTTAGAAGATTATTATTATTATCTTTATTAAAGAGGTTTTCAACTTCAAAATCGGTTCACCTCTGCGACCTTAGAAGATTCTATATGTTTAACTATCTTCAAGAATATTCACGGATAACTTTCTGTAATATATCTGGATTAACTTAGAGAAGTATGATTGCAGTAATTCATGGGTGAACTCTTGGAAAACCCGTGAAAAATATTGGAACAATTTATACGAAAATATCTTTTGAAATCGCAAACTCATAAAATCTAGTAGCAAATTTGTCACAAATCATTGAAAAACTTTGTTATAATATTTTTTGCTGTGTCTTCAAAATAGAAACCTGAGCCTGCTTAAGAGCCAGTTCGCGAGAACCGCAACCCCCTTTCCAAGGGAAGTTGTATTGATGTTCTCCGATCAGGCTGAAATTTTCAGGGATTGTTCTTCTATGTAAAAGATGATGTTTTGCAAAATATTAGATTTTTATATTAGGGGGAAGTGGGACAAAATGACCCCCAATGATTTCATGTCACTAAACATGCAAAATCACAAAAACTGATATAACTATAGTAAAAGTGCACGGATTATGTTGAAATTTGGCATAAATACTCTACGTTATATAAACTTTGAGATTGACATGGTATATGGATTTTTAAAGTGCTTCAAATCGAGAAAAATGAGTTTTTCATAAAAAATTTAGTGATTTTCAAATCGATTTTTTTCTTACCAACCGAACTAGGTCAAAAAACTAAATATGACGTTTTGTAGGGTAACTCATGGGCTTTCATTTGAGGTGTAATCCAGATATGCCGTTTCAAAAATTTTCGAAAATTTTTTTTTCGGGGTAGTGTTTGGATTTGAGCCATTTTGCGAGTACCGCAACGGCCTTGTCTAGAGAGGTTGTATTGATGTTCTCCGATCGAGCTGAAATTTACAGGAGTTGTTTTCCTATATAAAAGAAGATATTTTGCAAAATTTCAGATTTTTATATTAGGGAGAAGTGGTACAAAATAACCACTAATGATTTAATATATAAAAAAATACAAAATTAATTAAACTGCTATAATAGCGATGGTAGGGGCCCAGATAGCCGTGGCGGTAAACGCGCAGCTATTCAGCAAGACCAAGCTGAGGGTCGTGGATTCGAATCCCACCGGTCGAGGATCTTTTCGGGTTGGAAATTCTCTCGACATCCTAGGGCATAGAGTATCTTCGTACCTGCCACACGATATACATATGCAAAAATGGTCAATCGGCATAGAAAGCTCTCAGTTAATAACTGTGGAAGAGCTCATAAGAACACTAAGCTGAGAAGCAGGTTTTGTCCCAGTTGGGACGTAACGCCAGAAAGAAGAAGATAAATAGCGATAGTAAAAATGCACGAATTTGTATGAAATTTGGCATGTTTACTTTACGTTATGTGAATGATCATTTTGGATAAAAAATGTTTCAAATCGAAAAAAACCTGTTATTTTGTAAAATATTTTTTTCTTCAAATCGACTTATTTTTGGTCAACCGAACTAGGTTGAAGTTTTGTAGGACAACTCAAGGGCTTTCATTCGCGGTGTACCGTGGTAAATCAAAATCCGGGCGGTATGAGCAGCGTATGGAGGCCTCTTGTCGGTAGTTGTTATACCGATTATATCATACCGTGTTGCCGCTGCCGTATCTGAAAGAAATGTCACTTTCTTGAAAAAGTGATGATGTGGATAACAATAAGTCATTGCACCAATGTTTTCGTTAGCAGCTTCGGCGGTTCAGTAGTAAGCGTTGTTTCTTTACACGCTGTTTGGATAGGTATCAACCACCGCATTTTTTTTTAATTTGGATAATGTTTGATGGGTTTGATTAGGAGGGTCACATGTATGTGTGTATGATGGTATGTTTGCTAGAGATCAATTTGTAAATAATTGAGTTTAGCTAAGTTTAGACTGACTGCACATATGGCTGCTATGAGACTCTGTACTGTTTATATCTTGAATGGAATTTTAACTTTTACTAGCCTTGATGTTTGCAAATTTCTCGAAAGAGTAAAATAGAGACGAAGATTGTTGAAAATTGCATATTTCCACGGAAAATTGTGTGTTTTTACAAAAAAAAAAACATATTTTTCAGTACAATCCGTTTAAACGGTACAGTAGTTATTGTGATTTTGTGTGTTTTCCGACACAAAAATATTGGGGGTCATTTTGACCCACTTTTCCCTTATAAAAAGTGTAGTTCTGCCAAATGGGTTTCTTTTTTAATAGTAATGAACACAAATTGTGTAAGCAATGTTTGTGATTTAGTTGTTTGGACAGACATGTTGGTGGTTTAAATTGCAATCATCACTGATTGGTTCAATGAACGACGCACAGTATTGTTCTTATTACATATTACTCATGTTTTGATGATGTTCAAAGTATTATTCCAGTTTTATTTGAAAATTGTGTACTTACGGCATCGAAACATACAATTCCAATACAATGTCCAGATTCAAAAACATTGGGCTCCAATTCCGAACAGCCTCTTTTTACTTTTTTTAAACCATATTTACAGCATATTTTTTCAATGTGGTGTCACTTAACTTTTAAACTATAACTTTGTGTATTATTATGTTACAATCACCACTGCTGCGACGATTGCCTCCATCTAAGCGCCCCTCGAACGCATGGGGGACATGTCAGGTGGGGAATGAAGAATTGAAAAAAATAACTTCTCATTGTTGATTGATCGATGTGAATGCAAAATCGTTTATTAAGTGAATTATAATTTATATATTATTACTATATGCTTATTAAAACTGAATAATTACAGATAGCGACCTGAATTACCCTATATTAAATTTAAAAATTTGAATTTGTTTGCCTAGTAAGAGACCAAATGTAAGTAATAAAAATATGCTATACGATTATCTCTAACCAATAAATTTATACCTTTGAGCTGATCTCATCGGAGACATTGATCAGTTTGTTGAACAGACCTCCGAAAGGCCAATACGTCGTAATAACTACAAAAACAGCTATTTTTTTCATTCAATATAGTTGTATAAATGTTGTCAATTTAGCATTTTATTGGTAAATATTATCAGAGTGTCCGGATATTGGTACCGTCCGAATTTTGATTCACTACGGTACACCGCGAATGAAAGCTCCTGAGTTTCCCTACAAAACTTCATATTTAGTTGTTTGAACTAGTTCGATTGACAAAAATATAAGTCGATTTGAAAAAAAAACTAATTTTATTAAAAAAAATAAAACAGATTTTTTTTATTAATTTGAAACACATTTCTAATCCAAATACCATATTCATTTTGAAGTTCATATAAAGTAACGTTAATTAAACATGCCAAATTTCATGCAAATTCGTTTATTTTTACTATCGCTATTACTTTAATTGATTTTGTATGTTTTTATATATTAAATCATTAGTGGTTATTTTGTACCACTTCTCCCTAATATAAAAATCTGAAATTTTGCGGAATATATTCTTTTATATGGGAAAACAACTCCTGTAAATTTCAGCTCGATCGGAGAACATCAATACAACCTCTCTAGACAAGGCGGTTGCGGTACTCGCAAAATGGCTCAAGTTCAAACACTACCCCGAAAAAAAATTTTTTTTTTCGAAAATTTTTGAAACGGCATATCTGGATTACACCTCAAATGAAAGCCCATGAGTTACCCTACAAAACGTCATATTTAGTTTTTTGACCTAGTTTCGGTTGGTAAGAAAAAAATCGATTTGAAAATCACTAATTTTTTATGAAAAACTCATTTTTCTCGATTTGAAGTACTTTCAAAATCCATATACCATGCCAATCTCAAAGTTCATATAACGTAGAGTATTCATGCAAAATTTCAACATAATCCGTGCACTTTCACTATAGTTATATCAGTTTTTGTGATTTTGCATGTTTAGTGAAATGAAATCATTGGGGGTCATTTGTCCCACTTCCCCCTAATATAAAAATCTAAAATTTTGCAAAACATCATCGAATTGCTCTGTTGGCTTAAACCTTGGCTCATAACACGCATATAAGTAAAGTTTTTTATGACTTTTGAAACTGTTTTGAAAAATAAAAATATACCCCAGAAAAAAAATAATTAAAATTGTATATTTACCAAAAACTTACATTTTTATTTTTGCCAAAAATCAGTAATCAAGAAAAAAATAAGAGGATAGAGATGTTCAAAAACAAAAATAATAAAAATCAAAAACCAAAATTCATAAATTTGCAAATAAAACCGTATCATTGCCCAAAACGTGTTTAAAACGACTTTAGATAACGAAAAATCATATTTAGGTCGAAAATAAAAAATTGGGGTATTAGAGGGTTAACCCATATAATCGTTAGACAAAAATGTTTGAAAGCATTCCTGAAAAAGACTCCGTACAATGATTAGATGACTCTTTTTATTCTTCTTCTTCTTCTTACTGATAAATAGAGTTCTGTTTGATCTTTCGATCTTGACACTTGCTTTTGCCGGGGTGAGCGATGAGGGCAGGATCAAACATGTCGCGCGTTGGTCTAGTAAGTGAAAAAGTGGCGTGATCGGTGAGTTCGGTTGAAGAAAGTGAAAAAGTGCCGCGATCGGTTAGTTCTGTTTGATCTTTCGACCTTGACACTTGCTTTTCCCGGGGCAAGCGACGAGGGCAGGATCAAACATGTCGCGCGTCGGTCTCGTAAGTGAAAAAGTGGCGTGATCGGTGAGTTCGGTTGGAGTAACTGAAAAAGTGCCGCGATCGGTTAGTTCTGTTTGATCCTTCGACCTTGACGCTTGCTCCTGAGCAGTGCGTCAAGAAAGCCCGAACAGTTTTTTTTTATTCTTTTTGGGTCGCGCGCTTATTTTTTTTTTCCTGAGTGCTTTTTTATAGCCGAGCAAACGAGTGAAGCCGAAAGTGGATTGTGGCTGCTCAGTCAAGGATAACGGATCAATTGGTGAGCTTGTTTCATGCAACTATTTCTAATCAATAAAATATGTATGACTGCACATTCAATCGTTACAATGGTGGGATGTAAATATGATTTTTCAACAAACTATGGATGGTTCGTCACTGTGAGTGTCGACACAAACTCTGATTCATGATTTATTTATGTTTAACATTTTTTTTTCAGAACACCTCTTATATACCTTTATTTTTGTAATTAAAAAAACTTTGAATGGTTCGACACTACAAGTGTAGACTTGCGAAAGGTTCACTTTATTCAACAAACTTTGGGATGGTTCGCCACTGTAAGTGTCGGCATAAGAATAAGAGTGTTCTATGATGTCCCAACCAATCGAGTTTTTTGTTTCTTTTCAAATGAGTAAAATATAATAACACATGCTTTCGTCCTGACAGCTGTAGGAATGTTACATTTAGGTATTTGTTCAACAAACTTTGAATGGTTCGTCACCTCAAGTGTCGGCATAATTTTCCTCTACATAGAAATTGTTCATATCAAATGAAAATATTATATTTACGTATAAGCATGTATATATCTCACAAATCATTGTTTATCATGGTCTAATCGCTTATCAAAGTGAATCCTATGACCCAACGATCCTCCCCATTAACAAACATCCCTCCCAGTAACCTTTGTGGAGATGCAGAGGCAAACACGGTCTCCAAAAAGCAAAGGTTACACACTAACATTCCTTCCCCCAATCCCACCTGACTGCAAGGACGTGGCCGGCGCCGTTATTGACCCTGTATAAATAGAGGCACTGAATTATGCACACTGAAGAAGATTATGGCCAATCCCAGCCGAACTTCTAGTTGATTCTTTGTGCATTTTCACTGACTTCGGTCAATCACGGAATAGCAACCATTGATATGTGTAGTCAGTCTAAGCTAAGCTAAGCTAAGCTTCTTCTTCTTCTTACTGATAAATAAAAATGGAATGGTGTTTTTATGTCACGAATATGTCACGGGTCAGCGTTTTTACCTGATTATTTCACAATTCAGTTTTTGAGCAGTGAATCAAATTTTCATAAAAAAAAGACGAAAAACAAACAACAACGCTCACAGCCGTTTAAGTCCCAACTGTTGCGGATCAAGTTACAATCAAAAGCAAAATTGTCATGACAATCCATGAGCGCAACATTGTTGCAATCTTTTCAACTTATAATTAATCAGTTATTTTGAACACAAACCCAAATTTGATTTATTGATGATGTTCGTTAATGTGGCAATGTTTACTAACACCGTGAAAGTTCTCGATGCAATGCGAAGACCAGAAAATCGCTGCGCATGTGATGATCGATCATTTTCATATTCTGTTCAAGTGGTGATAAACTGATGTTGCGGTATAAAATTGAAGAAGAATAAGAGATAACAATGTCTTTGTTTGAGGGGGCCCAGATAGCCGTAGCGGTAAACGCGCAGCTATTCAGCAAGACCAAGCTGAGGGTCGTGGATTCGAATCCCACCGGTCGAGGATCTTTTCGGGTTGGAAATTTTCTCGACTTCCCAGGGCATAGAGTATCTTCGTACCTGCCACACGATATACGCATGCAAAAATGGTCATTGGCATAGTAAGCTCTCAGTTAATAACTGTGGAAGTGCTCATAAGAACACTAAGCTGAGAAGCAGGCTCTGTCCCAGTGGGGACGTAACGCCAGAAAGAAGAAGAATGTCTTTGTTGCTACGTGTTGGGTGACATTTGATTCACTGTTTTTGAGTTGTTCCGATGTGTTTGTGTGTGACAAATGTTGAAAAACTGCATGGAAAAAGTTAAAAAAACGACATAGAAATTTGATCATTTATATGAGAATTTCATTCAATGTTCTCCAACTGTCTACCACGTGACAAAACAGGGTTAGTCAGGACCAGGCATTGCAGAATTCGTTCTCAATTGATTTCGAAGCACGATCAAAGCAACCGAAGAAAAACATCGCATCTTTATCGATCAACGATCAGCAATGTTTCGCAAGGTGAAACAAGCCTGATAAAGAGCAGCAGCGAACGGAGAGCTCCAAAGAGAAAACGATGATAAAAACCATTTTTCTGCTTATTAACCGTTGAGGGTGTTTCACTTTGCTGGTATGATAAACAATCCTTGAACATCCTATAGCTCTAGTGCTTCACGAAGTTTGTGTAGATTGGTTTTATCATGCATTTTTATCCCCCCGAAATAATCAGATCTGTAGCAGTATAGACGTCATTATGTGCTGCATGATTGTAACAAAGAGCGATAAGTGAGAGACACTCTCAATTTTCTCAGTATTTAACCCCTGGACCGAACAGCTTGTAAGAAGATACTATCAAACCCTGCATATGCTGGAAATTAGATCACATTCGAATATTAAAAAGTAATACCAAGAAGGTCATATTTCTCCCCTTAGTAAAACTTGAATAACTCTAAAACGCATAAGCAGAGCTGGGAATGGTAATAGTAGTAGGCTTAAGTTTTTGCGAAAATCACGTGGTTCTTCTAATACAGTAGCTCAAAATTGTGAATCTCATCAAGTAGCCTATGTTGGGTACAAGAATTTACTAAATCAGTAGTGTCATTGAAGGCTGTAAATGCGAGAAATAGAACATTTTTCTACAGTAGGTTTGGGTTGCCCTTAGCAACGGATGTTTTGCTATTTTCTAGGCATTTTGTCTACAGCAGCGATACGCGTGAGTTTCACTGGCTCCGCTGACTGTGATTTGCTACGCTTGCCTACTGTAGTCTGAATTTCAGAACTTTTTCCAGCTCTGCGCATAAGACTAGGGGTATGATGTCATCGACAAAGTTTTTCCCTAAAAAATTTTCCGGCAAAGTTTTCCTACAAAACATTAAAGGGTAAAATTACATAAGTGTTAAGTTTGTTACCCACTTTTAATTATAGAAGACAAAAATATGCTGAAAAAAACATATTTTTATATATTAAAAAAAAACAGTTTGTAAAATTTTCACAAAAAAAATGCACGCTGATTGAATGATCTTTTACAGATAGCTTAAACCTCGAGAGATCGGAAAAAATATAAAAAAATGATTGTTGCGAAACTTTGCTGAGCCACAAATATTTTTTTGATAATGCTCAAGAAAATCGTACTTTTTCAGAAATTTCAACAGAACAATCTCTATTTTCAAGGTTCTGAATCCTTATTCACTCTCACTGTAATCTCCTCGAAAACATCAATACAAGAATGGTTGCGGCTCTCGCGAACATCTACATCAGGGCTGCATTATTTCATTAGGAGGCTCGGTACCATATCATGCGAACGGTAGATTGAACATCGGGAAAAATAATTTACAAAACTATTTATTTTGTTAAGGCACTAAATAATGGGGGAACTAGCCCACGTTTACCCCAAGCTCCAAAAACTCACTTTTTACCTAGCCAAGCAATCAAGGGACCCCCGTACATCGCCAATCCAATGTCCTCCAAAACTATTCAATTTGCCATGCTCATTTTCATTTTGGGATCTTACAAATTTTTAATTTGCCGCAAGCTATGTTGAGCTTATAATGCTATTGAGAAATCCGCAAAGCTCCAGTGCGTATCGTATCTTCGTGCTGTGCGTACACGAATTCCTCTCTGCTCTTGGAAGTTTTCTTAAAAAACTACCTAAAGCAATAAAACAGTACTTTTCAGTGCTAAAATTAAAAACGGTACTTTTCAGTGCTACTAAACAGTAACTTTTTCTACTATTGACCCCTTTACCGATCCTTGTTTGGAACCCCGTTGCCTTCGAATTTTTCGTTGGGACCCCGTTGGCGAAAGCTAGCGGTCGGTAATCCTTCTGGACACCGTCTGGGGGAAAAACCTCTCGAAGTCACGTCTTTCTCGTTTATTAACTAAACATGGTATCAAACAACAAAAAAAGGAAGGGTGAATCTTCTGAATTCACTACTTCCTTTCCAAAAAAGTGGGTTTTAAAACTGTCACTACACGTGGGCAAGAATGGAAGAAAGGACGCTTCCCCGGAATGCGAAGTTTCTTCCAAGGGTGAAATGAATAATTGTATCGAAATGAGCAATCAGTTCGATGCTCTAGACAAATTTCCGAACACCAAATCGAAGCAGCCTCTAGCCCAGGCTCTTTGATTCAAGTGAGGAAGCAAAAGAGTGCCGCCTATCGTGGTCAGTTGTTCCGAATTTGGGGGATTTAGCAGGAGATCTTGAACTCCATTTAGGGAATCAAGGTTTCCTTCCAAATCGCAAAGAAAGGAGACTGTCGCGTGTTGCCGGAAACAATTAAATATCGTGAACTTCTTCTCAGACATCTTGAATAGAAGAAGCACAATTTTTTACTTATGACGACAAAACTGAACGTTTGTTCAAAGTTGTCTTGAAAGGTCTCTCAAGTGACTATAAGTCACCTGAAGAGATCAAAAATATAATAAATGATATACTTGGATTTTCCCCAGTCCAAGTAATAATTTGAAAAAAGAGAACCCAATCTGGCATTGTTCGGAAAGGGCTTTCTCAAGAATATTATTTAGTTCACTTTAACAAAAAAGAACTAACTAATATTAAAGCTTTAGAAAAAGCAAAACTTATGTTCGATGTCCGTGTGACATGGGAACATTTCCAGAAACCTGAGGAAATTACCAGAACCCCACTCAGTGCCGTCGGTGCGAAAGTGGGTTCATGGTACAAAAAATTGTCGCATGGATGCTAAATGCATGATTTGTGGAGGATCTTCTCACGCCAAGGACGTCTGTCCAGTGAAGGAAGATACCACCAAGTTCATATGCTCTAATTGTGGGGCTAATCATTAAGTCCAATTTTGGAATTGTCCTTCACGCAAAAGAGTCATTGAGGCTCGTGCCAGGCTGATGAAAGATAATATCCGTTACGATAACGGTCGTTTCCGGAATTTGCCTGGTAGAGTATCGAACAATGCTCATTTTTCAGTTAACGATCGCTTGATCATGAATCATACCCACCAGGAAGATCATGTCATGCTCATTCACAAACAAATTTTAATCCATCGGGTAGCCGTTCGAATCTTTCAATTTCGAATGTATCTACCCAGGGAAATCCTTGCCGAAATCGTAGCAGGTAATTTGAACTCTTCCCCTATTCGTTCTATGAGTACCCATTCTACTTGTTTCAAATCAAATGGAAAAAACCCTACCGCCACAGGTAACTCCTACCCCGCTTTCATCTCTCTGCCCTCGCACAATTTTCAGCAGAAACCTGCCTTGCGATATTATCCATCAACTAAACAAAGAAAAAATAGATAATCACACACTTCCTCTTGCAATTGACAGTGCCTACCTAAAGTCTGCCACTACACTCAGGTAAATGGACTATCGAAATACATAGGAACCACTTATGAAAATTCGCCACAATCAATCGGGTTAAAATTCATAGCTTTGCCTTATGGAAACTAAAATTTGAAGACAAAATGTTTTCGCAGACGCCTAGAATCGAACCAAGGACCTTGCGATTGTTAGGCCCGTGCGTACACCACGCGCATATCGACGCCTTTCATAAGGCAAAAATGTATGAATTCTAATTTTCAGCGTGTAGGACCGCCTGTAAACCACGTCGTCATATGTGTGGGAACGGGGTCTGGTCAAAGAACACGGTCCACGAAAAAAAAAAGATTTATTTTTAAATACACTGGTAATTTTAAGAGAGTCTAAAGAGTAGGGTGTTCGAGAATTTTGCTTTATCAGAAACTACAACAAACCCGTTGGAAGCTTTATGAACATCCCTCTCGAAAAAATTCTTTGACTTTGTTAAATATTTAGCAAAATTCTGTTCTTTTTTTAAATTCCTAGCGCAGCCATCATGTTGATGGTATCTTTAATTGTTTTCGGAATCTGGCAGAAGCAAAAGTTAGGCTTCTCAAAAATCCAAATCTCCAGCAAGATTTTAGATAAATATTTTGAGATCTCAAAGATCTAAAATTCAACCATAAACAATATTCCAAATCGAGTGAAAAAGTTAAACATTCCTGGCAATCTAATAATGGAATCTACCATTTTATTCATCATATGGCTTTTTATTGCATATAGGGTAGGTGTACCAGTTTTGACCACCCTAAGGAAGAATATTGTTTATACATAAATCAAACGACCTTTGGTTACTGTCAATACATCAAACAAAAGCTTTCAATCCATGCTCAGCAGGGAAAATATAAAAACTAATCAGAAACTTTGTTTTTGTATTAAAAATAGTGGTGGCGAATACTGGACCACTTGCACTAGTATTCGCCACGATTTTAATTTCGGCTCCTGAATTCGCCACACTTACGTTGATTTCTTATTGAGGGTGGCAAATCAGGAACAGGTGGCGAAAAATAGGTGCAAGGAGCAAATATTTTAAGGAAAATGATTTTTTCCTATTATTTTCTGAGAAAATTTTGTGGTTTCCAAGAACGTTTCCGTACCAATTTTAGGCAATTTAGCGAACACTAAACAATTGGCAACCATATATGTCGTAAAACGGTAAATAATCTGGGGTGGCGAATAACTGGTACATGGCGAATACCGGTACACCTTCCCTATATGAAGTAAATCGAAAGATTTCGAAACAGTTTAGCACGTATCATCCTGTCGAATTGTGCCTACATGATTTTTTTTTTGCAGGCTGGAGTTTTTAAAGGGGTTTGAAAGGCATAATGAACATGTAGGGCAAAACGGCTAAACTGCTTCAACCAATGAACGTGTGTTGCGAAGTGAGAACAAGTGAACAAACTTAGCTGGTAAGCTATCAAAGTTACCGTTTTATGGCGGAAATTTGTGAATATACTATGGCAATAACCGGTACAGGGAGTGTATCCAGGGCCAGATTTACAAATGTGGAGGCCCGGGGGCTCTTTTCCCAGGAAAACATTATGATACTTTTTTTTTTTTTTTTAAGACACCGACACGTTAATGCTTCCAGTGGACGATTTGCCCTTTGAAGGAAGCACCACACTAGACAACGGACTAGCATGCAACGCCCAGTGGCACAATCGAAATACTTTCCTGACAAAAAGTGCTCCGGACTGAAGCGGGAATCGAACCCACACTCCTTGACACGATGCGGCTAAATGCTTGGTAACACTAACCGCACGGCCACGAAGCCCACACACACACTTTAGAATGGACGAAATATTTTTAATGTTCTCTGTTAGGTTTTCATTATCAAATGTCAACCTATTTTATAACGTCAAAAAATTCGAATCCCTTGTATACGTAAATCAATTTTAAGAATGAATTGTTGTGAGTTATGGTTTCTTTATAAAATATAATATATCTCTGTAGATTTTATATATTAGCAGGTTAAACCCAATTTTTTTAGGCTTATTCGTCAACAATCAAATTCCTTTCGTTGAACATACAGGTTCACTAAACAGTTTTCGATTGAAGAAATTGGTGTAGAGCAGGTAGCAGCTCTTATTTCTACAGACTTTGTCTCTATTTCAATGCAAGTCTCTATTTTTAATGGAAGGTCTATTAGGTCTCTATTTTAATCAAAACAGCCTCTGAAGCCTTTTTTATTATTCTGATTGCAGTGTATCCTGATGTAGAACTCTATACAAATTCTAGAGAAAAATACAAAGACACGTTAAAGCACAGGGATCTCTCCAGAAATTATTATGGAGATTCCTTTACCAATTCTCACAGAAATTCTTACAGCGAGAAAAGCTCCTTAGGGATCACCCCGATTTTTTTCTATAGGCTCAGTTCCTCCAGATTTTTTTAACTAACCCTTCAACCGAATTCTCCTGGAGCAAGTTTTTTTGAAGAAAAATCGATGGAAGAAACGAGCAATAAAATCATTATAATATAATTTAGGACTTTGAGCTAAAAGAATCTACTGAACGATCTTATGGATATTCTTTGAAAAATCCAGGTTTATTCTTGAAATATTGCAAACAAAAATCTTGGAGAAATCGCTTAGAAAATATCTTCGATGATTGCCACAGGAAATAATTACCTAATGAACTCCTGGAGAAATCTTAAGAATGATTTCCTAATATTTGGGGAAATACCTGAGTTCTTATGGAAGTATTAAAGAAAATCGTGGAAAATACATACAGCAATACGAGCTGTAATACTGTCTTAATTTTACGAGGAATTACAGAAAAAAGGAATGTCTGGCCTGATTCTATGATGAAGATTCAAGTTCCGATATTCTGTTTACTTTTTGTTTTTCTATTTCCTTTTTGTTTCTTTTTCAAGCTAGATGTCTTTAAACTTCCCACGTTAAAGACACTTGATCACTACTAGCCCTACAGTGTGATCAAAAGAGTAATTTTAAGAATAAATATTTAAATCATACGATATTTCTACTTGATCTGTTGATATATAAATTGCATTCGTTGAGAAAGCTGTAACGAAAGCGTGAAAAAGTCAGTGGAAAAGTCACGTTAAAAAATCAAAAGGATGGCTCTTTACTTCTTTATCTAAATCGTTTTAAAAAATTTCTAGACCTTCATGTTTGTCGTAAATCCAACAAAATATCATTCTGATAGTTCTGTTATTTAATTTTGTAATTTTATGTCAACTTATTTGCTTAAATTCGGGATTTAAGAAAAAAAATTCAAATCATGTGATGCGATTTCTAGCGTATGTACTTTTGCATTAATTCTTATAATTTATGAAATTTTAATATTTATATCTTTGACGATAAATGTGGGGCCATGGACCCCTCGGCCTCCTGTGAGTGTACAACTGAGTATTAGTATGTCACTTCATTCTAGAGCTGGTTCCGTTGGAATTGAAAGAATTTGAGGCCTTATATTCAAATATTAAAAATTGGTAAGATTTTAACATTTTTGAAACGCTTTCAAGCAACCTGTTGTACGATCACTATTTGGTATAATTTTGAGGAGTTGGTCACTTATCCTTGATAGCCTCGTTATAGTAGAACTTGAATCTGGTCTCAAATCGCTTAGCGAAAAGCATTTTTACTATTTGGGACAATTAGGGTAACCACGGTGCTCCCCTGACCGTTATTATCAGAAAAAAAATCTCCATCAAATCTGTGCTCACCAGTCGTTTTCTATAGCCAAGCTACATGTCTGGGCAAAAATTTAAAAAAAAATCGTAGGGCTCGTTTTGAAGTTACGCCCTTTTGATTGTTTAGGATTACAAATTCAATGGAAATCTGAGATATTTAAACGGGTTTTTATTCGTCGTGATTATCAGAAGAAATATACCATCAAAATTTCGTTTAAACTATGTATTTCAAGTTATTTGTAACTTATAAGTGGAGTTTTGAATTAGAAGATCAACAAAATAAGGAGTTACGCCCTTTTGGAGGTGTAACCATTAAAGACACTTATTTACAATATTTTAATTAGGCATTATAATAACGTCAGGCACGTTCAAATGTTTTCAATAACCTATTGCAATTACATGCCACAAAAGTCCCTCACAATTAACTGATTGTTCATAGGCTCAACTGTTATAAGGCATTACGGAAACAATTTCATCATGTAACCAAATTAGTTTTCATACAACAATATTCTTGATAGTTTGGTGAAGCAATAAACTCTCGATTCAGATTATTTAACATGCAATTCATCATGTATATCGAAGCGTAAATTGACGTCAGAGAAGCGTAAATTGACGTCAATTTTAGATTATGGGCAGCAGGGTATAGAATAAAATGAAATTAACAAAGTAGAAAGCAGCGATAAAAAATGGAAAAAATAATGCAAAGTATTGAACATCCGTGATCATTTTGTCAAATATAATTTGAAATTGTAGCACTTACAGAGCCTAATTTTAAATATTTGTTTTTGTCACCTACTCTCGTTGGGTGTGAGAAAGGGTCAAAAAAGGATATGTACGAATTGTTTAACTCCAATCAACTTCAAATTTGGTGTGTATGTACTTTGATAATACATCATCAACTGTCCAACAAATTAAAGAAAAATATTTATCCACTACAGCATTACAAGCGAATGAAAAATTACCCAATCTCACTCCATAAACGGGGTGACACTGTCGTTCGTTCGTTTGTTGGTTTAAAAAGCCTTTAACCGCAAAAGCGGTCATTCGCCTCTCCAATGGGTGACACTGTAATTGAAATAACTTGTTTTTGAGGATATGATTTCTAAACCATTCACAGATGAAAAATATTGATGAAGTACGATGCAAACAAGACGAAATGACATTAAAGATGTTCCACAAGCATGACAAACCCTTTTAAAAGTATGATTGTACAAAAAAGCTATGTAAATAGCATGTAAAACCAGCATTTATCATCAAGCTTACATAATTTATCTTATTGTTTTTGATCGAATTGTTTTTGAAACCTTATCTTCATTAAAATAAAGTGCACTGAAAACGTGATTATTTTACACCTTCGGAACTAGTTTATTTGCGGAGCGACATTCCGCTATTAATAGATTTCAGGCAGTTGTTGAAGTCATAATCCCGGTAATTTCGAGATCCATCAACTCTCTTGTATTTCCGTGAGATGTTTCTATGAGATGGCATACAAATAATAATTTGAATTTGAAAAAAAAAACTGTTTGATTATTGTGCGATGTTGCTCCACACGAAACACTGTTGCTGGTTTGTGAAGCTGTCCGAATTCTTTGCATTGTTGTTCAATGCACCTAATTCACAAGTAGACATGTTTGATGTTTCAGCAGAATGGGTTGATTGATTCATACAACTCTTTCACTATTGCATTTATCCAGGAATCTTACGTGTTTTCGTGATCGAAAAGACCGGCAACAGATAAAATTAAAGATTATCTGAATGTTGTAATGTATGCCACGCCCTTGCTAAAAATACTCCATTTGGCCAACCGCGAACTAGGTGGCGCTAGTGAGCAAATGTCAAACTCAAACAAAAGCGATGCGAGCGCCAAGAGTAGCACGTCGGCCAGCTAACAAATATTAAAATTGGGCACTATTCGACTGTACGATGAAAACAATAGAATTGTTACGTCTGTTTGTCTGTGACTGAAGTATTGACAATCGTCTTGAGTGTTAAAGTTTGGCCAATACTGCATTACTCAGTAATTGAGGTTTAAGTTCTGGGGCAGTTCAAAGTTAGCCAGAATAGCCGGAGGCAGCTTATTGCAATATAACAATATTTTATGACTATCGATAACAATACAAAATTGGCTCCGTAATGCCTTGATCGCTTGAGCCTATGGAAAATCGATCAATTGTGAAAGACTTTGACGGCATGTCATTGCCATGTGCCATTGAAAACATTTGAAAATGCTTGCCGGTAATAGAATGGCAAATTAATCTATTTAAAATTAGTGATTTTAATAGTTATACTTTAAAATGGGCGTAATTCAAAATTTCGACAACATTCTCATTCAAAACTCCGCCCAGAGGTTACAAACAACTAAAAACACCTACTTCGAACCAAATTGTGATGGTTTAGTACCGTAATCCGGGGTATCATTGATCAGCGGGGTAACATTGATCGGAATGACTCATCTCATTAAAAGTTTGTGTTATCATTTATTGATGAAACATTTCCAAATCACGATTGGTGCTTCTCTTTCTTATATTCATGAGCTAATAAGAATAAATATTTTTGCGGAAATTGCGTTTACCTTATGCGTAAATTTGTCAACTTTTCGAAATAATGACTTTTGATGTTGAGGATGGCACTACCAAAGATTCATGTCTCACATAAATTTTGCAAACGATATAAGCACGGAAAATGCGGCTCGTACTAAAAATGACATCGCAGAAAACGATTTCGTTGTTAAAACTCTTATTAGTATGCTCAATTAGGAAACATTACCTAATAACTGTTAAGAATGTAAAATTCCCTTAGGAAATTGCCTACCTTTAGGCGTATTCCGCGGTTCGAGGTGTTTTTCATTTTAAAATAGCTCAAAAAGTAAATGACTTGTTAGCGTTTGGTCTTCATATTCGGCTTCAGGGGCCATGATTTAAGTAAGTAACGACATTTTCAGTATTACCGAACTTATTTTACATATGTGATCAATGTTACCCCATATCAACTTAATCAATAAATCGTTTAAAACATTTTTTTAACATGCTTAAATCTTTCAATAAACAAAATACAGTATGTAGTCTCAAGGTATGGGTGGAAATACCTGTTTTAAAAATATAAATTTTGCAACATTTCCAATTACAAACGAAATATTAAAAAAAAATCAGAAAAATGATCAATGTTACCCCGGATTACGGAACTTCTGATAACCACGACCAATAAAAATCCGTTTAAATATCTTAGATTTTCTTTGAATTTGTGGACTTATATAATCAACAGGGCATAACTACAAAACGGGCCCTACGATTTTTTTTTATTTTGCCAGACATGCAGCTTAGCTATAGAAAACGACTGGTGAGCACAGATTTGATGGAGATTTTTTTCTGATAATAACGGTCAGGGGAGCATTTCCTGCAAATTTCCCAGTTTAAATCTAAAGACAAACTCAATTCGCATGCCATTTGGAAAGATAGCACTATTCCGCACTTGCATCAACCGTTTGTTCATAGAAAATGTGGTTATTTTATCTGTAATTAATTTAATTTAATCGGTTCATCCATGCAACCGTTACAACACGTTACACACATAAATTGAAGCCGTCAGAAATATTTCAAAAGTAAACAAAAACTTTTTTCAAGTTTCTGAACTAAAAGCGTAGAATTTCTTCGGTTTTCCATTGTCAATCGATTGATTAGATTATGGGCAAGCATATTATACAATCAGTGTCATGGACTTTGTTGCCAAACGATAATAAATGCCGGGTGTCCAAAATCAATACTCTGAGGGTGCAGGAGACGGACCTGGTGTAGTGGTTAGAACACACGCCTCTCACGCCGAGGACCTGGGATCGAATCCCATCCCCGAGATAGTCACTAAAAACTCAGTGACGACTTCCTTCGGAAGGGAAGTAAAGCCGTTGGTCCCGAGATGAACTAGCCCAGGGCTAAAAATCTCGTTAATAAAGATAGAAAAAAATATACTCTGAGGGTCCAAAATGTATTGGTGTGTCCAAAGTAATGAAAAACAGTGTTTCACAATTCAATTATTTGAGACGTTTTTTGGATCCTACATGACCGTATGGGCATTTGTTTCTCGTAGAGGAAGTTTTTCTTAACATTTTGGCATGTTCTTTGACTTGGTTATACTGTGCAAGTAATTAATTGGGACAAAAAACTAAAATCACTTCCTTAGGGGGACCAAAATACGACCGTAATCCTATACAATCAAAGTCAGACATTTCCACATAACGCTAAACGCCTAGAGGTATGCAACACTCTTTTTACTAATCGTTATTTATTTGATTTTTTTTTCCGAATTTGATTATATTCCAAAAACGATTGATTTATGTTGAATTCATTGTCGAAATTTGAGAATCAATCAATATGTATTTTATACGAGTTCTTATAGACATAGAAATGTTTATCATGCTTTTGCTCAACTAAAACATTTTAATAAGTGTTTTTTTTTCTAATCTATCCTTTACTGATATGCAAAAAATCTAATACACATTTTCTATTTACATTCTCCAATCCAGTTCCTATTTTATGATGTCAAATAGTGGGTTGTTTGTGGATTTCCATGTGCTAATATACCCACTATCAATGTAATCCCAAAACTGAAAATTGACTTTCGTTTATATTTATTTATTTATTTATTTATTTATTTATTTATTTATTTATTTATTTATTCACCGTCTTCGACCAAAAGCCGTACAGACTGAATATGCTTAAAACTAAAATTCTCAATTACATCCTACAGTCTACTCACACTAAAAACAGCATTCTTATATACATAATACATACATCAAAGCAACATACATAAAATAATATTCAATAAAACGACAATAAATCCATTTAATTTCTCACAACAAACATACAACTAGATAGACGTTTACGCAGGTTTCCAAGTGACGTTTGTTCGACTAACGAACTCCCGAAATTTACCCCTTTTGGCCAAGTAGACGCGGTCAAAGCTGCCGGTTTCAAACGCTTATCCAAAGCTATCTTGAATGACACATAATCCAGCGAAAGTACATTTCTGTGTTTCGGTACCAGCTTCACGACATCGATGTCCGACAACGAAGCTCCAAGCGATTGAGATACCATTAGGCTGATATCGTTCTCGGTTGCACATCTATCGATATTGGTAAGGTACAGGGTGAACACATCACTGATAAATCGGTATGTTTGGTACATTCATATGCAATTAATAACTAAGATGCCAATTCTTGTTTCAAAAATATAAAATTGAAAGCTTTAAAACAAAATGCAGGAATAATCAGGAATTCTCAAAAATAAACTGTCGAAGTTACCCCGTTTTACGGTAATAAAATTAATCATCATAGTTCATATCGATCCGGAAATTTATCATTATTTGCGTTTACATGCAGAAGGTATGCTGATACTTTTTCAACTACCGTTTTGATTCATATTACGGACACTTAAGGACTCAGGGAAATGTAACCCAGCATAGAGCATACAAAATAAATCATTCTGTATGATTCCTTAACGCTATCGAGCATCGGAAGCCCTTTACTTTCAAACGGTGGGTGAAGAATACGCTTCCGCAACTTCAATAATTTTAAATAAATCAAAATGTGTGGCCTTTTCATGATTCTTATTTTGGACGCTTCCTCACTTTTGCCTCATATTCCGGACACTTTGAATCGAATTCCGGACAGCTCATGATAATCATTAATGGGACAGTCAAATTATCAATCGAAATCGTTAAACCACCAAAGAGACATCTAAGGTAGTTGGGCATTATAAATTTTCAAAGATATTTATGGAAAAAGTTTACTAAAACGAGCCTTGAATTTGAGAACTTTTGAACAGCAAAAATTGAAACATTTCGCGTGAAATGTTTCCCATACAAAGTAGAGTGTCCGGAATTTGAAGCTGTCCGTAATATGAATCAAAACGGTACGTCAGTGTGATACCGACAGATTTTTTTAAGGAGAAAATAACCATTATTGTTTTACATATTTTCAAACCCATTTGTTGTGCTCAAAATTAAAACAATTTTCATTGGAATTTACCGTTGCATTGCACTTGCTGTGAGTGATACAATGATAAATTTTCAAGAGGATTCCTTTAAATTTTAAAGAAAAAAACTGGTATTCAGTTTTCGAAGATTGCTGATCTGGAGAATCGCTTGAGTAATTTCTATGGCTATCCTTGAAAAATCCAGGTTATATTCTTGAGATATTTGAAACACACTTTTTGGGGGAAAGCGTTAGGAATATTCGTGGAAGAATTCCACGGGAAAAAATCTCTTCGCGGGACATACTCAATGATGAAGAATCAAACTCTTATCTTCTGGTTCCTTTAGGTACGTTTTGGTTTTCTGATTCTTGTTTAGTCAAATACAAAAAGGGTCCTAAAATGTTTAATGAAATCTTGTTTTTATTGAATTACACGAAAGAGCATGTTCTTGTAACTTCTTTATCATTTTTTCGCGCTCAAATAATGGCTAAATCATATTTTAATTTTAATTTAAAAAATTGATCCAGACTAGAACATTGACACTACTGATGATGTTTGACGTCCACTTAGTCGGAAAAAACGCCACAGAGGATTTAGTTTTAACAATGAGGTTCTTTCTATCAAACATTTCGGAAACGAAACGAAATTCAAAATACACCCAAAACATGAATTTAAACCAAGGGGTGTGGCAAAATCACTAAAATCGTACAAATAAATCATAAACCAATGAAAAACATTTAAAAATTGAGTAACATGTGTTTCTGGTCTAAAATCAAGCGTTTGGTACTAAAATTGGGACAGAGCTTCAGGACCCTATAGAATTCGTGGAACCTAGTCTTAAACTTCGTTGAGACTATTAACTTAAATCGACATGTTCATTCTAGGTGGACCACCAATCCCCCACTTAATCTCCACCCTAGCCCATTCCGCCTATCAACGAAAAATCCCCGAAATGTACCTTTCTTAAGGAAACAGCCTCTGATTTTGATTTCTAATATGAACACACGACTGACGCAATGAATAAAACTGCAACTATGGCTGAAGCAACACAAGTTGGCGTAAAAATAATCCAAAAAAATGTAATAGGATTACGATTCGCAAACGGATTTCTAAGCTTAAAATAATCCTCTTTACACAGACGTACATACATACTTCAGCTTCATGAATAAATATCGATGAATTTTAAGTTTTTCTTACCCAAAATAATCACAATAATAGAATCCAGCCCTGTCGTCGAAAAATTTGCGCTTCTTAGTCGTCCCATTTTGAGGGGGGCGTTGCTATAGCCCAGAGGGCGCTTCTATTCCCATGCGTAAATGATGTCGGCTCATAAGAAATATCACAAATATTTTCATATATAGGGACCAACTGTGATGGAGGTTATGTTGCTATGGGTTTTCGACTTTCAGTTTATATAGATCATAAACGGAAATCCAAAAACCCTAGGCAACATTTTAATATATAAAAATTGCAAATATCTCAAATACTTTAATATACATTCCTAACGAACGAAAACCAAAATGCATTTGCACGTATTTAGTTTGTGTTCCATTTCTATTGAAATATGGAACGAAGAGATCAAGTACATGGACTTAAACATTATTTAGTTGAAATGTTTGCTGATGTTAAA
Organism: Aedes aegypti; assembly: GCF_002204515.2. Lineage (NCBI taxonomy): Eukaryota > Metazoa > Arthropoda > Insecta > Diptera > Culicidae > Aedes > Aedes aegypti. The sequence continues at coordinate 49,437 of NW_018735917.1, forward strand.
AGTGAATGTTATTTTGTCCTAGTATCAATTGAATCTACCTTAACAATACCTACTGCATATGCTATGTGACTATTTCCTAGAGTCATACTATTACGATGTACCATTCAAATAGAAATCATCATCCATGAAATAAACTTAGTCTTGTAGAATCTATCACTCAGTGTAAAAGGAATCATCTAGTGCCAATCTAAAAGCCACATAGAACCGTTTTTGTGTCTCTCTCAAATTATTTTTTTTAATATTGTTTGTGTTTCAGGGAATATATGAGAAGAAGATACGAGAAGAAATACATAGAATTTACCAAAAACTGAGCTTTTTTGCCAACTGTCAAGCTATGATCCAGCAATTTGAGTCAACCTAAATGCTTCCCTTCTAGTTTTATAAAATTTAGGCAAAATACGACGCAAACTGTAATTCATATTATATATGCCGATGGTAACAGCGTTTCACTGATTATTACTCAACCGAGTTATGGTTTTAATTTTTAACGAAATATTATGCGTATTCTCAGTCATGTCAGACCAGAAAAAAATGTAGACTTGACTAGAATGCGAAGAAAAGTTTTAAAGTTAAACATAATACCTGAGATTCGATGTTTCGATTGTTTGATTATGTTTGTACGTAAAGTAATATATGAAGCATACTTAGAGAAATATATGATATTTTTCTTTAAAAAAAATGAATCAAATAATTAAGTTTACCAAGATTTTCTTGAGTTTTCCACAAGCAGAACATCTAGAAAATATGAACTATTTTTTACATAAAGAAGAAGTGTTTGATTTTCAGCCAAATATATGGCTTAAACTACAAATAAAATATTGCTGTTGAGGTGATAACAATATGGAAAAAAGTCAACAATTTCTCTGGTTTTCAATGTACAGTCATCTCTCCCTTACTCGATATTACGTATCTCGATATCGAGTTAGAGAACCATAGTAAAAGTTAGTTTTCATGGCTAACACGATGGTCCCTTAGATCGCACTTGCACTGGTTTTGTGTTCTGTAACTCGATACCTCCCTAACTCGATGGTCCCTTCAATATCGAGTAAGGGAGAGTTAACTGTATTTCGCAATGGTTTTATCTTTTGTATCGTTCTGCATCGAATTGCCGGACGCTTCGAAAGCCGGACACCTTGAACATTTTCTTATTTTTTACCATGTTTAAGAAAGTGTAACTATAATGTAAACACTCAGTTCGGTTCTTTGATCTTAAATGTTTATTGTGAATGTCAACGTATCGCAGTGGGCTTTAAAATCATAAAAACAAAAATAAGAAGAAACTGCGCGTCAAATCGTTAGTTGATTTTCCGCCTAATAAACAATTTCTTAAGGTTGGGGCTCGGATATGTGCTCGAAGTTTTCATAGTCAACATACGTTTCTGTGTTGTTAAACGTGACTAACAGGAGGAAAAAAGTGTGTTTTTGTTGCGAGTAGTGAAATTTACCGGTATTTATATGAACATTTCTTTATTAATGGTTTAATTAAAGTGTCCGGATTACGAAGCATGATTTCCAGCTGCTTCAAAAGCCGGACATCCGAGATTGTGATTTAAAATGTGCCTCTATTTTAACCATAATGATCAAGATGGACAATTGATGATTGTAAAAGTGATTTAGAGAACATTCGGTAAAAAATATTAAATTGTTACCTTCCGTATCGGAAAAAAATAATTTTGAAACAATGTGTCTCGTTAAGTTCCAGATGTCGCACGTCACTGAATCTCATGCGGCGATAGAAGAGAGTTGTGTGATTTGTCTTTGTTTTTTCACATCAGTTTTGACTGTTTAATAGTCAATACTGAAAGCTGGTGATGTAACCTTAAATAAAGTGCTAAAAATTTAATTCGAATGAAATACTTACAAAATCTTTGAGTTTTTAATTAAATAAGGGTGTCCGGAATCCGAAACAAATGTGTCCGGAATTTGAATCAGCTAGAAAGCTATGTCCGGATTTTGAAGCAAGACATACAATGGTATTTTTTTTATTTTACCGTGATGAATCAATGCCCAGACGCTTAAGCGGTGCAGCGTGATTTAATTCCAAAATCAATATATTTGCATTAGATTTGATTAACGCACTACCGTGTCACGAATCGTTGAAGCGCGTATACATGATGTCTGAGAATAAGTCAGTCACTCCAGTCAAATAACTGCAGGGCGTTGATACTGCTAAGAAATTTCAATTGATTTTCAATAGGGCGTAAATATGCTCCAGATCTCACAAAGATCAATATGGAATTCAGTAATATCACTTCAGACCGTTGATATAGCTTGATCGATTGATGTTATACAAAGCGTTAAGATGTTTCTGAACTACGTGAAAGAAGGCCAAATTGCTCCAGGGCGTTGCTAAAGCTTGGAATTTTTAATTTATGTCCTACAGGGTGTTGAGATATACTTGATCTACATAGAACGAGGTCAAAATACTCCAGGGCGTTGATAAAGCTTGGAATTTTCAATGGTAACAGAGCATTAAGTTCCACATGATCTACGTATGACAAGGTCAAAATACAAGGAAAATAGATATCGAACAGGGCGTTAACATAAAGTTGATTTACATGACACGAGTCCAAATTACTTCAGGACGATGATACAGCATGCAATTTTTAAATGATGTCCTACAGGGCGTTAATATGCACCTAATATAAGATCTACGTGAGACAAGGTCAAATTACTCCAGGGCATCAATACAGATTGGAATGTTCAACGGATACAGGGCATTGAGGTGCACCTGATCTACGTAAGACAAGGTCTTTTCACTGAGAGTGAGAGACTATGTTTGGTAGAATGTGAGTTGTCAGTGATCGTGATTCAACTAAGATTTTTCAACTGTAAAATGATCCTGAGCTGCCGATTTTCGTGATGGTTTGACGAGCTATTCTGCAACTAACAAACAAATCGTTTTACTTGCTGGATTACCGCTGCCATTTCAACAAAATCAATCTTTCCATTACTGGGTAAATCGCATTATTGTGCCCTCCATTGTGGCAGACATCTCTCCCGCTAAACCTGAACAACAACGCTCTTTCGGATGAACACAAGTAGAGTGCCAAATCGAATCAGTAACATGGGGAAGGATAGAAACACGCAAGCTGTATCATCACTGCGATCCGGTTATGAGAGCCAAAATAAAACCCGCTCGTGCGAAGAGATCGATTGGACTGCACATCGTGTGGGGAGCTTCGATGATTTCCTGCAACAAATGAAACGGATGATCGACGATGGGAACGCAAAGATCGAGAAGAAAATAGACTCTTGTAATGTTTCTCTCGTAAACGAAATCGCTACTCTCCGTGATGAAGTTCATCAGTTGAAGTCTGATTGTGTTCGAGATTTCAACCAATTAAGGGAATCGCATGCCAAAGTTGATGTCAAATTGCAGAAAAATAGGGATGCTGTTGACAGACTAGCGAAGTCGAATGACCTGCTATTGACTGGTGTTCCGTACAGTGCAACAGAGAATACCAACGTTCTTTTGAAGAGGCTAGCAGTTGCGCTTGGGTACTGCGAATCTAACATCCCGTTGGTGTTAGGGTTGGGGTGTTTTCACGAAGGGAGGAGTGATATTTGTGAAGCCGTTGGATGATGTTGCTGCTCAGCCAATCTTCGACGACCATCAACTGGTTGCCTATGGGCATCGTATCTAATGACTTTTCCTTCAATTTTCTTCTTCCTCCCCTAGTTATCCATGATTCCCATCCTTCTTCTCCTCTGATTGTTCCTCTCCTGAAAGTTTACAATCGTTCTGCCCTTCCTAAGAATATTCTTGAAAATCCTTCCAGAATGTATCCTATGAATCCATTCCTTTCAATTTCCATGATATCTTCCATCCTAAAAGTCAACCGTGGAGGGACACAGGAGATGCCCTGGATTACTGCTGTTACTATGGTTGTTAATGCTGTTGTTGTTGCTGCTGCCTCGTTGGACCACACCGCTGCTGCTGTTGCTGTTTTTTTTTTTGTTAGCTCTTAATTATGTCCAATAGTTGAATTTACGATATCGGACCACTTGATAATTATGCTAGGTTTATTTAGAGATTTTGCAATGATTAGTATCTACGCCATTGACCTGTTGCGCTATCCATTCACTTCTATCCTTCATTTTTGCTTGCTCATTACGTGACACTTGAATGCTTTGCTTCCCAATGATGTCGGTTAGTCAAATAAGTGATGTTGCGCATTCAAATACAAGTATTGCCAATATTCCACGAGCTGTGATGAATGTTGCTCTTCGTAATGACTGTATTAATTTATGTCACATGAATGTTCAAAGCCTGTGTGCTCGTCAGCTTAGTAAATTTGATGAATTCAAAAATTGCTTCATTAACAGCAAACTAGATTTGATTTGTGTAACTGAATCTTGGTTGCATGAAAATATACCTGATAGCTCAATTGCAGTCGAGGGCTACAACTTTTTAAGAAATGACCGTGGGCATAGTCGGGGTGGAGGAATTTGCGTGTATTATAAGAATGATCTGTTTTGTAAAGAAATAGCCGCCTCTCAGCCGAGTGGTGATGGCAATAGAACCGAATATCTTTTCATCGAAGTTCGAGTAAATCAAGACGCATTTTTACTTGGTGTGATCTACTGTCCTCCAGGAGTGGATTGTGCTGGTGTTTTAGAACAGAAACTTGCCGAACTGTCTTGTAGTTACACTAAAATTATATTGATTGGCGATTTTAATACAAACTTGAAGAAGTCTTGCATCAGAACAAACCGTTTCTGTAGTGTGATGGACAGTTTTGGTATTTTCTGTATAAATAACGAACCGACTCATTTTTACTCCGGTGGATGTTCACTTATCGATTTGTTGCTAACTAATGATGAAAATTTTGTGTTAAATTTCAATCAGGTTTCTGCTCCAGGTTTCTCTCAGCATGATATAATTTTTTCATCATTGAATATTTCACGATCTAGAATGCAGCATTCAGTACCCTACAGAGATTACAATAGGATTAATATTTCAGAGCTTCAAGATGCTTTAAACGCAATCGATTGGTCGTTGTTATATAGTATAACTGATTCTGATATAGCGCTTGACTTTTTCAACAACTGCATCACTGAACTGTATGAAAACTACGTTCCACTGCGATATCCACGTCCAAATCGAAATTCTCCGTGGTTCAATGATACTGTTCTGAATGCTATTGTCATTAGAGACATAGCTTACCGTCAATGGCTCCGCAGTAAAAACGCTTCAGATCGTGCTCAGTTCAAAAGACTCAGAAATAGAGTGACCGATATAATAAATCAAGCTAAATCTGATTACCTGTGTATGAACTTGCAATCAACAACCTCGAGTAAAGTATTATGGAAAAAACTCAAAAAATTGAACGTTACTGGAAATAATGATAATTCAAAATCTAACTTTACTAATAATGAGATCAATGATTATTTTGGGGAAAATTTTACACGGGATGCATCATTGTCTCCAATTCCTCCATCAAACATAGATGGATTCAATTTTTCACCCTGCACTGAAATGGAAGTGTCAGCAGCTATTTATTCGATATCCTCTGATGCGATTGGTTTGGATGGAATTCCTTTGCGGTTCGTAAAGATGATACTTCCTATGATTATCTGTCCATTAACATTTTTATTTAATCTATCGATCACAACTTCAAAGTTCCCACGTGCATGGAAATCTGCAAAAATTATTCCAATTCGAAAGAAACCCACAGGAGATAATCTAGATAACCTTCGCCCTATCAGTATCCTTTGCTCTTTATCTAAAGTACTTGAGAAGATTTTAAAAAATCAGATTCAGAACTACATTCAGCGGCATACTCTATTAAGTCGTTATCAGTCTGGATTTCGTTCTGCTCATAGTACAACTACTGCTCTTCTCAAGGTACATGATGATATTCATCAAGCTATTGATAAGAAAGGTATTGCGTTTTTGCTTCTGATCGATTTTTCAAAGGCATTTGACAGAGTTTCCCATGTCAAATTGTTACAAAAACTATCGCAAAATTTTGGTTTAAGTCGCAAAGCAGTTTATATGATCAAATCTTACCTTGACTGTCGCTCTCAGGTAGTGGAACTGAATGGAAATCGATCTAGCCCTGTCAGTATTTTATCAGGGGTACCTCAAGGATCCGTATTGGGGCCCCTCTTGTTTTCACTATTCATAAACGATCTTCCATCTATTTTGAAAACGTGTTTTGTTCATATGTTTGCTGATGACGTACAGCTATATTTCTTTTCAACTAATATGGATATAAGTAGTATGGCACATCTTATCAATGCTGATCTTAGGAATGTAGCCCTATGGTCCGCAAATAATTTGCTATTAATTAACGCATCTAAAACAAAAGCAATGTTTATCTGCAGGCGGCTCATACGCCCAGTTCTGCCTGACCTGTTTATTAACGGTAACAAGATAGATTATGTAAACAAAACGACAAACTTGGGTATTATTTTTCAAAATAATCTGGAATGGGACTCTCAAGTGAATTTGCAGTGCGGAAGAATTTATGCAGGCTTAAGGCAGCTTAAACTAACAGCAGATATGCTACCAATCCCCATAAAAGTAAAACTTTTCAAATCGCTCATATTACCTCACCTGTCTTATGGATCTGAATTAATTTTAAATGCTTCTGCCGCTGCATACAATCGCTTGAGAATTGCTTTGAATAACTGCATTCGATGGGTTTTTCATTTATCAAGATACTCAAGTGTCACTCACTTACAACGTCGATTATTGGGATGCTCTTTTTATGACTTTTTTAAACTGCGTAGTTGTTTATCCTTATTCAGAATTATACATCATGGTCCTAAATATCTTGCTGACAAGCTACACATCTTTCGCAGCAGTCGTATTCAACATTTTATTTTGCCTCAACATTATTCTTCGTACTATGGCAATACTTTCTTTGTTCGCGCACTTGTTACATGGAATCAGCTTCCATCTAGTATAAAATCAATACATTCAGCCGTAAGATTCCAGCGGGCGTGTGTGAGCTGGCTTAATGAGGGTAGGTAAATGGAATGGATGTTAAATAGCAAGAGGTCAATGAGTTTGTTTGTTTTTTTTTTTAAGTTAAATTGAATTGAAAGTGTATTGGATTATATTAGATTTCGAATAAGTGGTTCAGGCAACGAAAGTACCGATTGTAGAGCGTTATGGATGAATAAATGAAAATGAAATGAAATTAGTGGAGGGCGTTTATACATTTTGACAATTGTCCAACAGGGCGTTAAAATGCAACTTATTTACATGGAGCAAGGTCAAATCACTCCAGGGCGTTATTGAATCTTGGAATATTCGATTGATGTCCTACAGGGCTTAAAGATACACTTGGTCTACGAAAAATGAGGTCAAATTTTCCCAGGGCACTGATAAAGCTTAAATTTTTAATTGTTGTCCTACAGGGCATTGAGATGTATTTGATCGATATGGGATAAGGTCAAATTACTCCAGGAGGTTGATAGAACTTGGAGTTTCTATTGATGTCATATAGGGCGTCAAGATGCACTTGATTTACATTGGATGAAGTCAAATTAATCCAGGGCATTTATGCAGCTTGAATTTTTTAAATAATGTCCTACAGGGTCGTAAAATGCGTGAGACAAGTTTAAATTACTCTAGGGCGTTAATACAGATTGGAGTTTTCAATCGATGCAGGGCATTGAGGTGCACCACATTTACGTAAGACAAGGTAAAATTAGTCAAGGGCATTTATACATCTTGACATTTGTCCCTTAGGGCGTTACGATGCAACTGATTTACATGGCATGAGTCCAAATTACTCTAGGGCGTTGATAATGCTCGGACCATTCAAGTGATGTGGTGCGTAAAGATGCACTTGGTCTACATAAGGTGAGGTCAAGTTACTCCAAGGCGTTGAAAAAGCTTGAAATTTTAATTGATGTCATACAGGGCAATAGAAATATTAGTAGTAGAACGCTAATGGCGCTGTTGTCACAAAACTGATTTGTCTAATTATTACCTTTAATTGCTATTTTTCATTAATTGATCGATCCCACGCAATAGAGAATGTTTTGTTTTGGCCTTTGACACTTTGAGGACCGGTGCTCACGCTGTCACATCGCAGCAAACTAGATGTTGGTCACACGAACAGCAGCGCCATTAGCATTCTTAGGTTAATGCTTCTACTTACAGGGCGTTAGGATGTTACGGCTCTATATGGGACAAATTACTCCAGGGCGTTGATACTGCTTGGAGTTTTCGATTTTGATATATGTGGAATAAGGTCAAATTATTCTAAGGCGTTGATAATGCCTGGAATTTCCATTCGATGTGGTGAAATTACTCTAGGGCGTTGAGACAGCTCGTAAATTTCGATTGATTTTCTACAGGGCAATGATATGCTCATGATATATATGAAATTCTATGCAAATAGGTTTAAATTACTCCAGGGCGTTGGTAGGTACAGGTTGAAAATTTCGATTGATATCTTATGAGGCGTTTGATTGTTGTTGATTTCATACATTATTTTTTATGCTTTCGGGTGAAAAATTCTAAAAAAAAAGTAAGAGGTTGTTTCCAAGATACGACCGCCAAGTTGACGTTGGATAACGTTAGCCTCTTCTATTTCCTGGCTTGGGACCGTCACGAACTTATGAAAGATTTCTACTGCTAAAAATCCAATTAATTTTCACACTATTTGTTGCATGTCAATTCTGATTTATTATAGACATTTGTGTTATTAATTTGTGTTAATACAAAATAATCACATTACATGTATTCAGAAGCTTAGTCCGTTATATTGAAGAATTGATTTTTAAGTGTATACTTAATCATTGTTAATTTGGAGCAATTAATTCAAAATATTTGAGTCATTCCTTAACAATAGAAAATATTTTGCATTCCGACAGCACTGCAGCAGCGTCTTCGGAAACATTCTCAAATTGTCGTTTTGTCAATTATTCATAACTAATCAGAGATGAATTATTGCAAGAATGTGGTAAACACATTAGCAAATATAACACAAATAACTCTTTAGTACACATTTGTTAGCCCTGAAAAGGGCCGATTGAACTGTGAGAATCGAGTAACTATTATTTAGTTCACCGACAGTTCTGTTGCTGTGAGAATTGCCAATACTGTTGCGCTTCATGGTAGAAATATTTTCAAAACTCTTTCAAAATTGAATTGTCGTCCTGAAAAGGACGGTTGGGTTTGGATATCGTCGATCGCCATTCCATGCTCAGGTTTGATGGATTCAGTGCTAGTTTTGAATTCTAGTCTCGGTGATGGAGTTGATTTAACCTCAAAATCTGTACAGCGTACGGCCCTGCCACTTTAGAGCGTAGCCGACAGAATTCTGGATGACTTCAGCACACCGCGGGTTTTCTCGTAGATGAGACCGAAGGTACGCTTGACGTCACCACGGCGAGCCGGACGGCGGTAATTTGGTGATGATGCAATTGATGTTGTCACGCAAAACCTTGCGATGACGCATGGCGCTTCCTTTTCCGAGTCTGGTCTATCTTCGGCAACGATTGTAACAAAACTGATGCTTGGCCGCCGGCTCGGCTCCTTTTATGCGGTACGCAATGGATGAATTCTTCTTGCTCGCTCGCTGTTCACTGTTCGTCTCGCTCGCTCGCAAGAGAAGGTCATAAAAGGGACCGGCAGCCGCGCACATTCAATCATTCATTTGTTTCAATCCGTCCAGAGAACACTACGACGATGGCTCTACCAAGCAGACTGCCCGTAAGTGCACTGGTGGAAGCGGCTTCACGAAAGTCGCTCGCTAGAGCGCCTCAGCCACCGAAGGAGTCAAGAAGCCGTATCGCTATCAGCCAGGAACGGTCTCTCTGCGTGAGATCCGTCGCTACCAGAATTCGACGGAGCTGCTGATCCACAAATTGTTTTTCCAGCGCCTGGTCCGTGAAATCGCTCAGGACTTCAAGACCGATCTGCGATTACAGAGCTTGGCCGTCATGGCCCTGCAGGAAGCGAGCTAGGCCTATCTTTGAGGCTACCAACATGTGCGCGATCCACGTCAAGCGTGTGACCATCATGCCGAAAGCTTTCTAGCTGGCTCGTCGTATCCGTGACGAACGAGTTTAAATTGAATTTGGACACAAGCAAAACGGCCCTTTTCAGAGCCACAACAATGCATTCCACGTAAAAGAGTTACGGCTAGAAATATTTCACCTATTATTATTAATTTATGTATTTATTTAATTGCCAATTGAAATTTCGGATGATTAGTTTTCCAACGGAGTGAAATGGCAAACAAAGTTTTACATAGGTTCCCGTCGGGCGGCGGTAGCATTTTTGCAGTCTTCTCTGTGCGATTATTTGGTTTCGATCGACAATTTCCTACCAAAGCAAATCATCAACGAAGCTGTTGCTGATAAGTTTTAGCTTTCAAATCGACAAGTTTATACTGATCGCTTTGTCATGCATGTGGTTAGCGACGACGACGACAACGGCATTATTCAATCATCGCTAAATGCGAGGCAAACCGGGATCGTCATTCTAGTGCCGTCCCCAATTTATCATCGCATGCAAATGACTGACCGAAATATGGATCCATTACATCCATTCACCAGTAATGTCGCTCTTCACGGTGTAAAATTCTCATAACTCTCTTTCAAAATGAAATTGTCGTTCTGAAAAGGACGGTTGGTGGTGGTCACAATCGATCGAACTGGGTTTTCATTCCATTCTTAGACAGAAACACACCAAAAGATTACCGAAAACGATTTAATTAAAATGCGGTCGTGCGCGTGCGCGTGAAGTGGAATTTGATTGGCTTCGACTGAACACGAGATAATGGAGAGAAGTAAGAAGAAGACCGAAAGGGGCGTTCCCTTTGAATGACGAAAGTGGCTAAGATATCGCGCAATGATGTCTGTGTCAGGAATACACAAGAAAAATGTGCTTTTCTTTGAAAAATAAGACATGCTTCGATATTTCTCAATTTTTCAATAGTTTAGTCATGAGAATCAATAGTTTTCATTGTTGGAGTAGATTCGTAGAAAGATTTCCAATCGATTGGTGCAAGAATCTTAAAAATCTATCCGGGCGTTAGTAAGTTATTAACAGTCAAAATCTAACCACTTTTCGTGACGCGAGCGATTTTTCGTTTTTCGAAATTGTACCCCAGTATGTTGCCGTAAGACGTTATCCAACGTCAAAAAATCTGAGAAAAGCTTCTTAGTCGTCGACTAAGCGCGACTAAGCAGGACGACAGGGCTGATAGAATCACCATTGTCCTGATCATTGGATACGATGCCGTAAAAACTGCGCATTTCAGACTGAATGGATACACAATTTTATTCATCAGATCCACTTCGATTTTGTGTTTTTGCTAGCGATTCCATCGTCTCTGCAATCATCGAAGCACACGCTCTCACGGGTCGCCTGCCACTCTACATATCTCTCGTCGCCCGAGTCACAAGAGCCAACCACTCATAATGTCAATTTGCCAAGAGTAAGGATCTTCTTTCATCCCATTGACTTGGCCATAATTTTTCATCAATCATCAATACTTGGTGCTGTGGAGCTGCTTGAGCTTGCTAGCTGAAATGACGACACTGCATGATGGTTGAAAATAAGAAGAGAAAACTCATAATTCGCTGCAGCAGCAGAAAATTGTATTCACTGGTTCCCACTCGGATCCACCCATTGAACGTGGCTCTTCACTTCCTAACGTCTTCCACCCCTGCGCCACGGTAATGAGCCACTCGAGATCTCCGCTATTATAGCCGTTAGTAGTAGAATGAAGAAAGGACCAATGGGATTCGGAGAAATGAGGCTGAGGGGAAAGATCACTTAAAAAGTACCATTCAGAGGCACTTGCCAATTGAATCCTTTGCCACAGCACAGCGTCCTCAGCCAGCCAGCCAGTCAGTCAGCCAGTGGTGGTCCTTTATTACTCCTGCTGGTCGAGTGATAGAGAGGAAACGAGATTTTCAAAAACCTATCATCGACAAACGGTCGGCTGACTCCAACTTCAACGGGGTTTGAGCTGGATCATCCGCACTATCACGCTTGGGTGTAGTCAGGATCCATCAGAAGGGGGAAATGCTTTCATTTCACGTAAATGATATATATCTGCACAGCCTTTGCACTTTTCGTTTCGTGTATGAATCGTTTAATTATGAAGGATTTCACACTACTCTACTTGTTGCGGTTGGCGTAACTTTTCGGAGCTCTTTGTAGAGAAATTCAACTTTTTGTTGGAGAGAGTTAGCTCAAAGCTGTCAATTTTTTATACGTTAGAATAGCGTAATATAGAATAGTAAATTGTACTCGCAATTGGTCTCGTACTTAGTAATTCACAGAGTAATTTAAGTGTAGAATGAGGTATTTATGTTTTCAATCTGTAATTAATCCCTCTACCGGCAGCTTCATTTATTACCGCAAGAAAAAAAAATTCAAATCGCGATAACTTTTTTGTTTCTCGGTATTTTGGCACCATTTTTTCACAAGTTTTCAAAAAATTCTTCTAGTTTAAGGATCCGTTTCGATATTCAAGAGCCTGGTGATCTGGTTTTAAAGATTTTCCAATGTTCCTTGGGGGACCGACATTTTCCATATAAAATGTCTTACGCGGCCATTTTGTTTTACGTCAGTTTATTGAAAAAATAAAATGTGAGCTATACAATGCCATGTAATAAGGAGCTACTCTGATAAAATCATACAAATTGGTTAAGTATTCTTAGAGGAATATGAAAATTACGATATGCGGTTTTTTGAAGTTTTCAAGATCTTTTTTGGCCAGTGTGGTACCAGCAACATAAATGCTCATAACTCAAAGACGGCTGCACCAAATTGCGTCATATTTTCACAACATACTCTCAATAATGTATTATTCCGAAGACTGAACATTCGAATACGATAAAAATTCTGTAGCCTGAGTCATATGCGTGGGTTATGACTACGCGTCGGTCCCCAAGGAATTTCGGAATATCTCTGGATCCAGATGTGCAATGATCACTGTTGATACAGGTTCTAAAACTAGAAGATTTTTTTTGACAACTTATGAAAAAATGGTGCAAAAATACCAAGAAATAAAGAAGTTATCGCGGTTAATTTTTTTTTTTGCGGCAAAAAATGAAGCTGTCGATAGAGGGGTTAATTTATGTTTAGTTAGCATTTTAAGTTATTTTATAAAGGATTCCTAAATTCACTTTTTGTAATCCGATATCCACAACGATATCAAAACAATGATTATTAAATTATCTTATCACCGTCTTATGCCATACTAACACTTTCGTGCGCATAGGGTCAAAGTTTCGGGGGGGCGCGTCGATAGACGCATTTCGTCGCAACATCCTTCCCCTCGTGACGTACGAACACTGGTTCGAAGACACCATCTCCGCGACAAACAGTTGTAGGGCATCCGCCACCATCCTTATCACCACGACCGCTCAATTCCGCTTTTCCGTGTCCGGCAACATCCAGAATTGCCAGATTGTAGACAGCCCTCCTCCTCAAGATTCCTATAGACCGTCCATTATTATTTTCCATTATTATTACCATTATTTCGAATCATTCCGTCGGCAATCACCACTAGTGCTCCTTCTTTGATGGGTGGGACTTCGCTGAACCACTTTGATCGTCGAGATATTATCGGTAAGTATTCGACGATCTAACGACTCCGATGCCGTCGGCTGACGTAAAATGAATCAGCGGCGGCGGCGTGGCGCGGCGGCGCACAGGTCTAACTGGAATATGTATGAAACACATATTGACTCTAATCTTGATGTTAACATTTCTTTACAAACAAAACTAGATATTGACAATGCTCTTGAAACTTTAACAAATTCCATTGTTGAAGCCAGGAGCATTGCAATTCCAAAATGGGAAGTAAAATTTGAATCCGTGATTATAGACGATGATCTTAAACTCTTGATCCGTCTTAAAAACGTGAGGAGAAGGCAATTTCAACGCACTCGCGATCCTGCTATGAAAATTATATGACAGGATTTGCAGAAAGAATTTAAAAAACTATTTTCACAATTATGAAACAAAAATTCTGAAAACAAAATTTCTCAGTTGGACCCGGGCTCTGAACCCTTTTGGAAATTATCTAAAATTATAAAAAAAAACTTCAGAAGCCAATACCGGCATTGGAATTATTACTAATCAATTGCGAAAAAGCTCAAAATATTCTATGCAGTTTGAAAGTGCGCGCAATTTCAAGTCCAATTGAAAACCAAGTTACTCAGGGCTTCGAAAATATTCTCAATCAAGAGAACGTTTTCGAAAATTCCTGGGAGACTGATTTGGAAGAAGTGAGAACTATTATTTGAACAAATATAAAAAAATATGAAAACCCTTGGTTAAAATGGAATTTTTTACATCCTCAGCAAGAAACTTCCAGAGAGTAGCTTTCTTGGTTGATATATCTAACGAATGTTCCAGTGAGGATATTTTTCTGACAAATTGAAAAATGCCAAAGGTTGTACTTATTATAAAACCTGACATAAATCCTACAGAAAAAGGTCATTTTGAACAGAATGATGGTCCACATCAATGAAAATTATTTTTTTTGCCAATGAGCAGTTCGGATTCCGCCATGGACAAGCTCTTCATTTGAAACCTTCAAGTAGACGTGTTTTTTTTACGATGAGAGGGGTTCCCAATATATTGGTTAGATGAAGTTAAGTATCTAGTGCTCATGCTAGATTAGAATTTAACTTTCAAAAATCACATTGAGGGCATTCAAGCCAAATGTAACAAAAATGTAAAATATCTCTATCCCCTTGTTAAGAGAAAATCAAAACATTGTCTTAAGAACAAGCTTTTGATATTCAAAAAAATTTTCAGGCCAACCATATTGTATGCTGTACCAATATGGACTAGCAAAAAAGCTCTACAGAGGATTAAAAATACATTTTGAGAGGATTTGCCCGTCCTTTTTTCCGAAATGATCCCATAGTGCGTTGACCATGTCGGGACCGATGCAGTAAAAGTTCAAACTTTGTCACGTCCTTGCGGGTGTGCGGTGAAAATTTGTCGATTGTTTCGAAATAGTTCGCCTCAGATAATGTATCTAGGTGGAACATGCTACAGTGATCCTGAAGGACATTGTCTTCCCATGAGTCTTTCATTGTCTAGCGAACCAAATGGAGGCTTCTATTAGATTGTATCAAGGGATATATCCGAGGTGTATATTTGATTTTATCTTGAAAAGCGCGAAAAAGTTCTGATTGACTTACAATTGAATTCACGCCAGATTTGGTTATTCAATATCCAGTAATAATGCAAATGTGTGACGAGGAGTGCGAGAAAGTGCTTTCCCTCTCTACCTGTTGTTGCTCGGAGGCATAAATTTCGATCCGTCACCTCATAATAGCGATTGGGGGGGGGGGGCTTAGCTTTACGATGATGTGGCTCAGAAAAAGAAATAAACGTGTTTGACGATCCTACTTACTGTGTATGTCGAAACACAGATAGGGTGCCATTTGAATTCTTGTAATATGCCCACGGTGTGTTCTTCAAATCAGTGGAAAACGAGTGGAATCGGACCCTATATTCAAATTCGTGATTTACATACACTCTTTGTCTTTCGCGTGCATTGTGTGAGTAAGGAATGGCTCGTTTGGGAAGATATACTTTATGATGGAAAGTGAAAACATTAAGTTGAGAGAAACATGTTCCCAACATTCGTAGAATACTTCGAGGTATCATTTCGAAATGTATGCAGATTATGTGATATCTTTTTGCTGTCAGTAAAAATAACTGTGATCGTGAGTTGCACTGGAAGTAAACTGCGTTTCAAAATACCTTCCGAAAGTTATAACTGTAGGGTGTGCATATATTTATCTTCTCATCTGGAGCAGCTCAAATACTAACCTTTACAGTACAGCGTGCCGACATTGTAGTTTGATTCATACAATCAAAATTTAGAATTATTTGATTGTTTCGGATTAAGAGTAGCGTGTGGTCTTTTGATTCTGGTGGATGGTCATGTGGAGCGAAAGACAAAATGAATTTCAATCTTGTCCGGTGAGTACGAAAAGATATTTGTATTCTGCCAAGGATAGATTACCAACTGGTGAGCTCGTTTCATTCATATGATAACACACGTTTATTGAAGCAAGGTTCTTCTTCTTCTTTTTTCAGGCATTAACGTCCCCACTGGAACAGGAGCCTGCTTCTCAGCTTAGTGTTCTTATGAGCACTTCCACAGTTATTAACTGAGAGCTTTCTTTGCCAAAGTTGCCATTTTCGCATTCGTATATCGTGTGGCAGGTACGATTATACTATATGCCCAGGGAAGTCAAGGAAATTTCCATTACGGAAAGATCATGGACCAACCGGGAATCGAACCCAGACACCTTCAGCATGGCTTTGCTTTGTAGCCGTGGACTCTAACCTTTCGGCTAAAGAAGGCTCTGAATGTCTATAAACTTTTTATTATTTTACTAATATGTTTCAAATGCGAGACAGAAATGCAAAACTGATTTTGAGTCAGAGTCCTATTTTCCTCCTTATCCATGGAATGCACAATAGACTGATGCAAATTTTGAGGTTTTTTGCACCCCGTTCAACGGTGTCGATTATGATAAAAATCATTCTCCCAAAATTTGAAGTGATTTTGAAGAGATTTGGTTGTGCGCACGCCATTTGAAGTTTATATGGAAATTACTATGGAAAAGGCAAACTTTTTGTGTTCAGTCCTCTTGTTTTTTCTCTCTATTCAGATGCGCCACTGCGACCAGTATTTAGTTCTATTGTGGCATTACCCGTATCCTTAGTGTATAGTGCATGTCGCATTACTCCATTTCCATTGATAGGTAATAAAGCATCGATTTCTGTACAGTTCTTGTTTTGATTCCTCAGATATTGATGCAAATCGACTATGATGAAAAGGTCCCACTTTTTACACCCTTCATAGAAATTTTCATCTCAGCGAAGGCGCGCCTCTTAGCAAACATAATCGATTAAATTTCTGAGAAACCAAATTGTTACTACTGATATTTGACCATGCAACGGAACTCTAGTCCCATCATTGTTTCGCTTTTAGTTTAGTCCCAGAAAAATACTAGAAAAAAGGGGCTTTATGCTAGCAGCAAAACCGAATCAAACTAGAAAATTTGTTTAGTAATCAGAATTCACGTGCATCCCTGAATTACTAGTACTTACAGTCCTTGTTGAGTTAATACTCATGATTGTTATCCTGGCTTCAAGTGTAGTCTCGGGACTGACCAACTCCGAGTCTTTAACCATCTGCTAGGTAAAATAGATAAATTTTCAGAAACTGTTGCCAGTAACAAGGACTTTGTACCGCGAATCCTTGAATTACCAGAACATATTACCCTAGCCCGACAAACAAGATGAGACTAGGGTTCAAATTGGTAGATCTTACCCCGTAACGCACCACGAAAAGGTGATCTACCCGCGTTACGGGTAAAGTCCTCTAACTGCTTGTCATAATAATCTAGGGAAAAGTGAACAAACTCCTCTCATGCGAAATTTTCCCAGCTTCATCTTTGCCGAAGATCACATTTTGATGGGACGTAAGGATAATTGGTTATTATTGATAACAAAGTCTAAATCATGCTGAGATGATCATTCGATTACTTTCAGCGCAACACTGCCTTTTTGCTGTAGAACATAGTAGTCTGGATTACTTTGATCTTTTCCTACCGCCAGGAGCTGCACTGTTACCTGCCGAACAGTTGGTGAAGCATGCAAAATGTATTATGATGATGAATAACAATTTATCCAGACGTCCAATCAAAATGTAGTTTTCGACAAGGTTGTAGCTAGAAGGATTTCATATGAGAAGAGTTCGTTCACTGTTCCATAAAATATTATGATGTAGAGATAGAGGGCTGAACACAAAATGTTAGAGTTTCCCATAGTAATCTCCATATAAACTTCATATGGCGTGTGCACAGTCAAATTTTATCCAAATCATTTCAAACTTTGGGAGAATGATATTTACCATAAGAGAAATCATTTTACCATAGGGGAGCCAAAATTTAAAAAAATTGCATCACTCTAATGTACAACTACCAAAGGTGAATCCCAGATCTAATCCCTCTCTCACTAATCAACGCCCTCCTCGTGGTAATTGTGCAGATGCAGAGGTATTCTCGCTCTAGAAGCGACAATCTTTCCACCTTAACATTCCTTCCCCATCCCAACTGACTGTAAGGACTTGACCGGCGCCATTATTGACCAATGATATGAGAACTGTTAAAATCTGCCCTTCGAGTATAAGCGGAATGTCCAAACTCTTATTGATTCGGATCAAAATGCTAGCCTTACCAGTTCCGATCAATCATGAAGGAGCAACCATTAACATGTAGGGGGACATGGGACACCCGGGAAAATGGTCCACCTCTAATTTCACGTAGTTTAAATCAATTTTTTGATGTTTATCTCAGGATAAGAATAAATAGAGTGCTAATTGAGGGTTGTGGAAATATTACAATTTAAAATGTTAAGTATAAAATAATAGAAAAAAGCCTTTAACTCACCAACGCGGAATATTAAAAGAATGTAAGACTGGAAAAAAGGTTTGACTCCCAATAAATACAAAACATATTGATTTTTCCGCACAGCATTGATGATTTGCAATTGTTTAATATAGCTGTGAGATTTTTTTTTCGAAAAAGTCCTTCTGACATTAAGTTTTACATAAGGTACCCCGGGGCAAGTGAGAATCCGGGGTAAGTGGGACGTTTCGTCACAGCTCACTTAGACAAAGTTTTTCATGGGTATGTTCTTCTAGAAAGTTGAAGATACAATGACAAGGTATGTATTAAGCACAACAAATATTAGGGGTATTCGCTTAAAGCTGCGTAACTAAGGTTCTGCGTAAAACATACAAAAGAAATATTTCAAATGAAATAAGGTAACCCAGGGCAAGTGAGAATCCGGGGTAAGTGGGGCGTTTCGTCATAGCTCAACTAGGAAAAGTTTTTCATGGGGGTATTCTTCTAGAAAGTTGAAGATACAATGACAAGGAATGTATTTAGTACAAAACATATTGTTATTTTTATTACCATGTGGTTCATGTAACAGTTGTTAGTTCAGCGCCATTTTCAACTTGCATGACAAATTGTGTCTTACATTGACTCGCAAAAAATAAATGTATTTTAAATCGAATTTCCATCAGTAAGCTATAATTTTAAGTATTATTACAAGCTGCTAACGATAAACCAGTATTTTGTTTTCATTTCATATGAAATTTTCGATGGTCTATCTTACCCCAAAACATATTTGTACCTGGGGTAAGTGAGACCTATCAAAACAAAAACCAGAATCAAAACTTTTCGTACATGTTTCATACATTTTGCTATAGAGCAGCACTAAAACATGCAAACAAATGATTTTTATCTAAAAAGATCAACCTCAAATTACGTAATTGCATAAGCTAAGTATGCTGTTTTGCTCAAGAAAAGTAAAGAAATTCCTTGACTGAAAGGGTCAAGAAATTTCCTACAGAGCCCCCTTTGAAGTGACATTTCTTTTCAACTGCGTACTGCGATCAGAAAAAAGTGATGTTCTTGACCATTTCTTGGGAGAAATTTTCCACGCATCGAGATAGGCGATTCCTTTTCTTGTCAGTAGCAAACCGGCCTATAAGATGGAGAAGAAAAGTGTTATTATTCTTTATTTTTTAATTTTTTTTTTTAATTTTTGAAATACGACTGCAGAATTGAACAAACACACAGCTGAAATTTGAAATGCATCATGAGAACGATTACTTTTCTATGTTATTTGAACTTTATTTGATATTTCTACCAAATTAAGTAGTGATGGAAAACAATTCCATCCCATAAGGTGGTTTTCTGCCATGCATATAAATAATAACAAAACATATTTATGATTTCGTCAATTATTGATTGTTCATGTGCTACATTTGTAATTAACAACTTATAAATGATATATTTGGAACATGTTTAATTCCTCTTTACGCTTTTATTGAGGAATTTTCAGTTAATATTAAATGTGAGGTGACAAACTATTAAGTAAAGGGTTTCTTCCTAAAACGTAACGTATTTTATGGTTGATCCCTTATGTACATCAAATATGTACTTAAAATTAAAAATCTATGACTTATCAATCCTATTATTGTAATGGTTGACTTACTGATGTGGATTGACGCATGAAACTGGATGTGTCCCACTTGCCCCGCTTAGCGAGGTAACTGCGTCCATTGGCTCATTCTAAAACTTTCTTCCAAGGTTTTCACAATTTCGAAATTATTCGATTAGTTTCATGCACACACCAGCAAATATATTGCCAAAACGTGATTGTATTGTTGGATTTGAAAAATATTGACATTTGAAAATTTTATTGAACAATTTGTTTGAACTATCGTTTTTTTCGTTCCCACTTGCCCCGCGGTACCTTACTTCCTTTCTTGACTGATCGTTGACGAACTTGTAATCTAGTTACCCAACCAAAATCGTTTCAAGAATTTGTTATTGTTTGAACTTCATATTTTATAAGATTTTGTGCATTTTTATTCGCGGTACCCATAAACCTGGGAGGGAGGCACCGATACGACACACGAAATATGTCACAAAACTATTACGCGTTGCAAGAAAAATTTTGATTCCTGGAAAATCGAAACACTCAGGCTATTAAATTTTCCAGGTTAAACATCAAAGTCAGCCTTGCTCGTCGTTAGGTGTGATTGTTTTGATTGGCGTGACAATCTGAAACAAATTTAAAGATCGCCTCTATGACAGTGATTTGTATGCTATGAACACATGAAGCCTTATTACAAATACACGTGAGTTTTGAGCCTATTTGTTATATTAGTAAAAATATGAGCCACATTTCGATTCGGTATTTGTGCTTCACGCTCTTTAACAGGAAAGTCATTGTAAGCTTTCCTAACTAGCTAGACTTCATGACATCAATAACTCTTATCTTATATCCCATCTACGCGATTCCAATTAGTGTCCCCCATGGAGGGATAAGTGTCTAAGGGCCGATTTCTTCACCCCCGCTTAGGCCTTAAACCTAGTTTAACCATATGGGTAAACGAGACTTACGGCTTAAGCGAAGGTGAAGAAATCGATCCTAAGAGCATTGGAATGAATTTGAAAGTTAAATTTTTAAGGTTTCTCCAAGGGCATGATGCGCCAACGATATGAATAGTACCTAGTGTTTGATTGATGTTTTTTTTTCAATCAGCCTTCAACGCACACTATGTGATTTTTGTTCTGTGCGGAGATAGCCCGCTGCGCGTTATTTCCGCCAGCCTATCCAAATTTTTAAATTTCCCCGCAATAATTTGAACTGCAAGAAAACTCCAGCTTGCCAATCAAGGCAGACTTGATGAAAATCGGTAGTTTTTTTTTGTTGCGTTCCTTCAATCGTTTTGGACAAACATAGAAAAAGGGCCAAAGTTTTCTATGCATTTCATTTTCGTTTTTATTGAAAAAAGTAAAATGATGCGTATTTGAATACTTTATATTCAATCAGAATAGAAGGTGCTATTGTGACATTACTTTTGAATAAGCATGAATAGCTTTTCAATCGATTTTTTGTAACATTTGATAAAATGCAAAAATGTGTTTTAATCGATTACGCGCTTTTATCATGTTTGTCCGTTGTTTCAGATCTGGGCTCACAGTGACAGTTCGTGACAGCAGAATCTCGGCTCACCTTGACGTACATAAATTTCGTATTGATTTCTCCCTCCCAGCCATACACTATTGCAATTCCTTCAGGACGCGCACTCAAATTTGAGAAGTGTTGATGGAATATCAGGCCATTGCGCATAAGCTGTCCAAGAAAGATCGGAACCCTTTGCTGTTCAAAATCAAAATCTTCGCACCGGCCCAGATCGTGCCCAAGTGCCATTTCTGGTGCTTCATGCGACAGCTATGTCAGTTTAAGAAGACCACCAGTGAAATCGTTTTGGTCAAACGCATCCTGGAGAAGACTCCACTGCGCCTCATGAACTTAGGTTATGACTGCTCTACGATTCCTGCTGCAGTACAGATAACGTACTATCGTGCTGTACGGTCCCTCCTCCAAACCGCTATCTTTACCAGTGATAAGTAGACGCCCTCATGATCCAATGGTTGTATATGCAATCTGTGAGACCATGCTAGAGTTGGAAAGGTCTCTTATGGGGTACCATGTCCAGAGCCGCTAGTCAGGAATTTGTATCTGAACCTACTTCGACGTGTTTTAAATGTATTTTTGCAATTTCTCATCGTAAAAGGCTGTTTTTCGTCACGCCAATCTGCCATGAAACGGCCTACTTTCCTGCACTGAAGTATGCAGTGCAGGAATAGTAATTACGCAACTGAAACCAGTGCTGTAATGATGCATTACGCAACGCTTTCTCATTACGCAACTGTTTTGAGTTGCGTAATGAATCACTACACAACAATTTTTCAGAAATTGTAAAATAATGGAGAATGCATTCCGATATAATTTCTGATACCATCAAGTGCTCTCCTATGAAATTGCAAAAAAATGTACGTAACTCGTTGCAGAACTCGATTTTTACAGCATTCGTCGTAATTATCCCACTCGGCAAGCCTCGTAGGATAAATTTACGACTCGTGCTGTAAAAATCATCATTCTGCAACTTGTTTCCGTAAACTACTATTTTGCAATTTCCCATTCTGCACAAAAATATATCTCTCTCTTTCGCTCTACCTTGTAATTTGTAAACAACAAGGCCAGTAAACGTCGAAATCCCATACAAAATCAAAACAGTGCAGAGCCTCATGGTTTAGGGACAAAACGTCGAATGCCGTCGACAGCCAAAACGTCGAATCCCAAAACGTCGAACGGGACAAAAAGTCGAAAGGACACAAAGTGAAAGCAATCATTTTTCTACCGAAGGTTCTCGCGATAATAAGCGTTGCCAAGGAAAAAAA